>NW_026441653.1:85867-275867 GCF_025612915.1 Magallana angulata
ATCTATTCACAAAAAATCGTACGTCTACGATTACACTTTAAACTTACGACAAACGTACGTCTACGTTTACGGTGCTATTCACAAAAGCTGTCGTAAGATAATGACGTTGTCGTACGTCTGTTACAGTCGTAAGTGCGTCTAAGTTCTTAGTTACAGACAATGCTCATGCGCAGTGGGCATTGTGGAAAAATGACGTCACGCTTTATTTTCGCTCATTTACTTTCGCGGAACTTTTATAGCGCCTTTGAGCACAGATGTATATAACGAAGTCACTTCTTTTCTTCCCATACGCCTATTTTAATGTATGTATGTTTACAATTATCGACAGAAAGAAAATCCACATGTGCCTGACGTTAAAAATATTTCTTATGTACATGTATTATAATAAAATATTTCCCTGTTTTATAATAGTGTTATTATATTCCTGGGAATAATTTTGTTGTGAAAAGAAAATTTTTGAACGTCAGACGCATGTGAGAAAATCCAAGTTCTGTATGAAATTTATGTCATGTTTTTAACTTACAAAAAATCTACTGCAGAATTTGTTTGTAATAAAACGTGGCATTTTTAAAATACTGTCAAAAACACTTTGAGTTTATCGCTACATGTACATTCTACATATGCCGGTTTATTTTGTCTGTTTCGGCGATAATAAAGTTACTATATAAGTGTTATTACCCAGGTCGGGCGTGTCCATTGATAATTTTCCTTTCGAAATTGTGAATTTTTTTAAAGGTCGTCTGAAGAATAAGTGTAATACTTCTTTCATATTTTTTCTGTAGAAAAGTGAATAAGATGTTATTTAGTTCATGACTTTCATTAGATTTTTATTAAAAATATGACCTAACATGGTGAATTTTTGTGCATAATTTAATAACTCTTGAGATCATGCTTCATTGTATTAATATTTTGCGGTTGAATATTTGGATCTTGTCGTGAGCTGAAGCTCACAATAGGAAAACCAACGTGCAAATGTATAAATATTTCGGTCTTTTTAATAAGTTTAAAAGTTGTTTCAAAAAAAAGAAAAAAGATTTGACACAAATCTTAAAGGCTCGGTCTACCAAAAATAATTAAATTTTTAAGGGGGACCAGATGGACCCCCCCCCCCCGATCCATGCATGATATGTAGTACGCTGATTACATTACATACTGATATCTTATTAGTGTGTATGCATATGACTACTGTTTAACTGATTTAATGCATTTGTAGGAATAAAAGAAAACGCCTATAGTATCAAATAATTTTCGTAGTTTTAACTAATACTGATTCGATATACCCGGTGTAACGACAAAAAGTGACCCTGTAGAATACTGACCCGGGGGTCAAATTTCTACGGAGAAAACTGACCCAGGGTCAGTATTCTATGACAAGTAGGGTCCTTTTTCTAGAGTAGAAAACCATTCCAGACCTGTAGATCTACGACCCCCACACGTTGAAAACTGGCCCAATCAAATTTGACCTCGCTTAAAAATAACATCAAAAGGTTTCTACTTGAGAAAAAAAATAATTGCAGAGACCAGTTAGTGTATTCCAACAAACACGAAAGGTCGCAAACTGGTTTGCTTTGTTCAAATTCTTTTATCAAATTTTACCCCATAGGAGAAAACTTGTTTCCTTAATATACAAACAACACGTGCAAAAAACTTAATTCTAATCAAAAGGTAACGTTAACGCTGAAACAAGTTATTGGAGGATGCGATTTTGCAGTGATTCACAAATGACATTATATTATGCTACTGTAAACGTATTATATTTAGCGGAAATTAGTTTATGAACAACTCGGTGTAGATTTGAATTTGCGTATTCCTGAATGTGACTATTCATTACATATATGTATGACAATTAGCGATGTACTTGATTTAGCGGAAGCCGCATTCCGCCAAAAACGCTAAATAGAATACACAGCCAAATGTAATACTTTTACAGTATTTACATGTACTATTTCACATAATAAAATATTGTTTAAATTATTAAACATTATACATGTATGTATTAGACCGAATGCTTTTTACCTGACAGATCATAAATTTCCTCAAATAAACTGTAAAGGACTTCCCTTCCGGACTTTCTGTATGCAACATGTTGACGATGACTTAATTTTTTACTTATCGGCAAACATATCTCAATAGATGATATACTTTATTAACACTCAGTTAAGAGTTCACTTTTTCAAGAATATTAATAAAATAACCGCTGTTTTTTTTTTTCTAGATATTCTAGATTGAGTATAAATGCCTGGAACATTTACATGTTTTTTGGGCTAAATTAAAGGAGAGTTTAATGTTAAGTTAGACTATGACGATATTAATTGCTAGATTCAGATGTCGTTTATACATGTAAGTACCGTGGTTGAATTCAACAGGAGTCAAAGTCAATGCTACATGTAAAGCCCTTTTTAGTGTCATTGTTACTTTGCGATTTGCTATCACTGTTATATACCGAAGTTTGCAAGTACATTTTAATTTTGATAACGATAACTATCGATTTCAAACTCACACAGAATCATCTGTAAAATATTTTGTTTCTTTGGTTCAATTCTAAATTCGAAGTTTTGGAATTTGTGACGTTGATATTGATTGTATTATTATATTATATCAAGCATTGTATTTGTCTAACATATATTCTTATTAGTAAACCTGTTGTAACAAAAAATAATTGTTCTTAGAAGAATCAAAATGGGATGATGCATGCAATCGTGGATTTAAGGAGTGGGGGAATTCAAACTTTTTAAATTCACTGATCAAATTGACCGATAATAGGCCTAGAGCCCCCCCCCCCCCCCCCCTTTGGCAAATATAATTATCCCTCAGATCCCCCTCCCCCACCCATTTTTTTCCTTCTGGTTTTTTTTTCTGCATACAATAAGGGCGTGTTTTTTATTCATTCAGATTTAATATTATACCTTTTCAGTCATGGTTTGACAATGTAAACATATGTCATTCCCCCCCCCCCCCCCCCCCCAACTCCCCTAACCTTTTAAAAAAAAATTCTCCTAGATTTGCGCCTGTTTTAACTATCTATTTCTCTAAGGTACGTCTTTTTCTTCTGTTGCCTTGATTTAATGTGAGGGAAATCAATGCACTTTAATTAACTAAACGTGACTATATCTTTCATTTCTAATTTGAAAAATTAAATAACAGACTAAGATAACAATGATAAGCAATAACAGGTGATCGGAAAAGCGTACTCAAGCTGGTTTTTCGAACAATTTAGTATCAAACAGGCAATTCCCCCCCCCCCCCCCGGCCCAGCACCAGCACCACCCCTGCATCCACCATAAAGAAAATAATAATATTTAGTCGATATTCTACACGATCATTTTTCTACAACTCTTACGGAGAATAATGACCCACAGGCCATAATTCCTATGATGTAATCCAAGTATTCTACAACGAAGTGGGTCATTTTTCTACGTAGAAAAATGACCCCCGGTCAATATTCTATGGGGTCACTTTTCGTCGTTACACCGGCATTGCTGTCGCGTAACATCTTTTCCAATATGTGTAGGTTTTTAATGGTGATTTTGGATTATATACTTGAATGATTATAATCATAGGCGTCGGAACCGGGGGGGGGGGGGGTGGGGTGGGGGGGGGGCTAGGGAGGGCTTAGCCCCCCCACTTTTTTTGCAAAGTTAGACCTAACCATTAGGCCAATAGCATCATAGAGATTTCAGCCCCCCCTCCCCCCACTTTTTCTAGCAGCAAAGATAATTGTCCCTAAAATTACCTTGAAAGAGTGAGAAGTTGTAGTCATATGCATACTAGCCCCCCCCCCCCCCCCCCCCCCCGGATTAGGAATTTCATGATTTTTGGGAAAAAAAATTTGGTAGGTAAGATTCTTTTTGGGGAAGTATAGGTATACCCCACCCCCCCCCCCCCCTCCCCCACGGATTAGGATTTTTATGATTTTGGGAATTAGTTTTTTTTTCTCAATATTTCTGAGGATTAGTCTAGCCCCCCCCCCCCCCCACTTTCAATTTGCTTCCGACGCCAGTGATAATTGAGCTTCAAATATATAAATGTCAACCACCATTAACATATTTTGCAATACGGGATACTAAAGGATCTCCGGCACTGTTTTTTCATAGCAAACCACAGCGCGTTATCAAATAGGAGTTTCTTCTCTTAATTTTGCTTATGACAAAAAGAAGGTAAAACTGCCATAACTCTACTATAAACATATCAATTATAGACTTACGCCAACCCAATAGTAGACGTAAACTTACGACTGTTTTTTGACGCAACGTCACACGTACGACATTTTGTGAATAGCCAAAATCCTATGAAAAAATCGTACGTCAAACTTACGTCTAAGATTAAACGTACGATTTGTTGTGAATAGATCCCCTGGAGCGCTACATGTGGGGCCAAATATGCAAAAAAAAAGCAAAATTTTCAAAAAATCTTCTTCTCTACTCCCACACATGTGAGGAATAAACTGGTTGCATAGTTATGATGTCCATGAAGCCCTGTACACAAATTGTGAAATACATGGCCCCTGGGTCAGGGGTTCAGGCTCCAGGATGGGGCAAGTATGGCCATATAGTAAAAATGTATTAAATCTTAGAAAATCTTCTTCTCTACCCCATATATATTTGTTAAAAACTAAATGCATGATTATGATGTCGATATTGTGAAATTCATGACCCCTGGGTCAGGGGTTCAGGCTCTAGGGTGAGGCCAATATGGCCATATAGTAAACATGTATTAAATCTTAGAAAATCTTCTTTTCTAATCCCATATATATATATATATATATATATATATATATATATATATATATATATATATATATATGTTTGTGTTAGAAATGCCTGGTTATAAAGTCCATTAAGCCCTCTACCAAAATTGTGAAATTCATGACCCCTTGGTCAGGGGTTCAGGCTCTAGGGTAGGGCCAATATGGCCATATAGTAAAAATGTTTTAAATCTTAAAAAATCTTCTTCTCTACTCCCACACATGTGGGCAAAAAACTGAATACATGGTAATGATGTCCACTAACTCCTCTACCTAAATTGTAAAATTCATGGCCCCTGGGTCAGCGGTACAGGACATGAGGGGGGGGGGCACTATAGTGTTAATGCATATAATGTTAAAACAATTAATTTCTTCTCTATTCTCACACATCTGTATAAAAAAACTGACCTATAATTATGTTTACCAGGAAGTCCTCTACTGAAATTTTAATTTTCATGTCCCCTGGAGTATGGGTTTCGACTCTAGGGCAGGGCCAAAATGGATGTATAGGTGTTATTGCATATAATGTTAAAAAAATATCCTTTTTACTCCCACACACCTGAAAGGAAACTGAATTCATGATATAGTAGAACCGATCTTTAAATTTTTTGCCAAAATTGTAGGTTTCACAGTTCTTTTTGAAAGATTTCAGGCAGGGACCAATTACTAATTTATAATTTTTCTACTCCAGAATAAAACCTAATCAATTAAATGCATATATGTGACTCCTCGACAAGTTTGTGTATGGGTTATATGCTACTCAGGTGACCGTTAAGGCCAATTTGCCTCTCGTATTATTAATCTAGGCTTTTTAAACAAGGTCGAATGTAAAAACTGTCTTAGTTTTTTTTTGCATTGTTGATGTCATTTTGTATTTTATATAAATTTAGTATTTTGATGCATGACATATAACTAAATCAAGTTGTATGCCTTACATGTGTACTATCTAAAGAGCAGCAAATTTGAAACTCAATAACGTTACATTGAAGTTATATCCAATATATTGCAATTATGGCAGATTCATATGAAAGACAAGAAAATATTTAGTGAAGAAAAACAGTCCAAATTAGTTTTGTACACATCAACATTTTTTTTTTACATTTATAGGCCTAAACATGCCGTTCTTTTTCAAGACAGTGTGCATATGAAGGAAAAGGTCGATAACTTCGATAGCTCGAAATATACTTATTAACCAAAATATATCTATAAACAAAATAGTACATTTCATCATAAGGAAAAAATGTTAAATGATAATAAAACATTTTTATATCAGTATGCAAAAATTTACATATTAAAAGATTAACGATTTTAGCCGATGTTTATAAACTTGGGCTGCTTCGGAGCTAAAACCTGCGAAATTCTGCACGTGTCGTTTATTACAAAGAAGATGGCAAACCAAACCGGTGGAAGTATAGGAACTGGCAACTTGAACTTAAGAAATTACGTGATGGCTGAACCGCACACACGAAACGAAAACATGTCCACAATACTGTATGATAAAACCAACGACGCCATAAAAAGCATTGTATTCCTCCTAAACTAAGAGAAACGTTTGAAAAGGGTGCTTTCCTTATGGTCCACGCATCAAACGTGGGAGCAGAAAGTATCAGGATATCTGAAAATTCGAGGGAAAGTTTATAACTGTTAAATTTAACATACGAATACATGTATAGTTTGTATACGTAAGCATTAACTGGCATTCTGCAGCATATATTTTATCAAAATTCTCCCAACCTGTTAAGAGGGAATGTCACAAATCATCAAGCTTGGCTATGACACTTGAAAAAAAAATTCCCCCGTTTTTCTATTCTAAATTGACCATCTTAATTGTACTAATCGTTTTTTTGGGATATGAATAATTTAAAGTCACCTTTATTAATGATTTCAGAAGTTTCCATGGAAACGGCTTATAATACCAAAATTACCTAATTTTCTATGATTTTCATGTATATTTTATTGGCATTTTCTACTGTTAAACACAATTCAATTTTTAAGTAGATTAATGGTACATAAACAAAGTTTCTAAACTAACATACTTTAGAAAATATAGTTTTGGTTATTGGTTTGCTATGGTAACCAATATTTGAGACATTTTTGAAAATAACCAAATTCTAAAATAGCCCTCTAACATAAAATTGAATATTTCAACTCTGCAACAAAATAGGCAAAAAATGTATGTTGCATACAAATGACCAAGAGCATCTTTATCAAAATTATAAATAAAATAGAGAAACCTTTTTATAAAAATATCGGGAAAATTGTGTAAAAAAATCACATTTTTGCTTAATTTTCATTTTTTCAAATTTTGAATGAAAGAGCTAAATTCATTTGCAGAATGATCTTTTTCGAGGATTAGTCATAATAGAAAGAAAATAACTTGCTTAAAAAAAGACAATATAGCTGAAAAAGTCCTTAGCAACCAGTTTTACACCATAGCAACCCCCCCCCCTTTTTCAATAAAAATGCAAAAATTTGTTTTTTGTTGCATTCAAACTTTTTACAACAAAAAGAAACATGATAAATGATTTAATTGAAAAATAATTTCTCCCTAGCAACCATCTATACAGTTTTATGCCTTAGCAACCAAATCAGTTCCTTAACAACTATAGTAAAAAGAATGTTTTTGTCTTGGAAGAAAATGGTAATGTATTGCAAAAAAATAATACATTTGCCCAAGACCTACATTAAAACATAGCAACCTGTTTTTTGTATACATAAGCTACAACATTAAAAAATTTGTGTCCATAACAGTGGTTACATAAGATCTAAACTGCTTCAGATCAAAATCAAGACATGGACCTTCCCTACATTTTCCATGCACATTCAAGAACTTTATGACTTAAAATAAGAACCACATAAAAAGCCAAAACTTGTCTTTTAATCTGTATTTGAAAGTTTTAAATTCAATCAAAATCTTATACATGTCCATTTTTTAACTGCACTTGCATATGTTGCAGTTTTATCAACAAATGTGTATAGAGCATAACACTGAGAAGAAGTGTTTGGACTTCATAAAAAATTAGTTAGAAACTTTGGAATGCATTAGTGATTGCAATCAAAATAATTTTTCTATTCTACAGTCAACAGTTATCTTACATTAATGAACATTCTTGAATTTCATATATTTTTGATTGTAAGAATATAAAGGATACAAGAAAACTACACATCATTTATGTGTGTGCATAAGGTGCATAATTTTTCATGAATGAAATCTTGAAGTTCTTTATTGACTTAAGTGAATGATGAAGTCAAAAGGGGCTATTGCTCCACCAGCAAGCATCAATCTTGACAATGTCATTTATTTTGATGATCTATTAAGTCAAAGCAAACTTGATTTATCATACAACTTTTAGACAGATAAACAGAACTACAGTATATGTATCTTTTGATGTATATATATGGTATTTGCCTAAAATCTTGAATAACTTCTTAATCTAAAAAATACATGTATCAATATACAATTAATTCATATTTATTGTCAGGCTTCTGGCGTCAATTATATTGTTTTCATACTCTTCAGCAATAAAGTCTTCACTTTCATAACTGTTTTGTGCTGATTTTCTTTTTTCTATTGATAGTCTGCTGAAAAAGCTCGAAATCTGTGATGGAGTCAAAAATAAATCTTGAGAAAACCTTCTCTTCCCATTTTTTTTATTGTTCTCATCATCACTGATACCTCCTCAGGGTCATACTTATGTCCTGTCATTTCACCCTTTTGGAACATTTCTTTCAAAAACCCAATCTGTTCACTGGAAAATCTCTTAACAGAACGTTTGTTTTTTAAGGCCCATCCTCTAACTAAGGTAGAACATTCAGCTGAAGGATTAATCGAGCTTTTTACAAGCATAGATTGCTTGGTATCTATTTGCCTAACATACTCGACCTTAGATTTGTCTGAAAGGGATTTCAGTTCTGTCTTGCATTGATGGTCACCTTTATCAAGATGGTTACTCAAATTTCCATATCTCATGAAAGTGAGGAGGCAATTCGGTTCCGGACAGGTGAAGATGAAAGAGCTATTGTCTGCAATTTGTGTATTGGTATCATTGTCGTTGCTCATTCTGTTGGATACAGCAGGATTTATATCTTCAGTAGCAGCTATTGGTTTAGGAACCTTTACAACATCATCCGTAGAATTTGATTTCAGTATTGTTACAGATGGGAAATTGTCATAAATATGAACAGATGTGTTTATGATCTTTACTCCTTTTCCAATCTGGTATTGCTTGAAAGCTAACACATGATCATCATGATATTGAAAATTGTTTAAAGTTGTAATATCTTTAATTTTCACTGCTTTTTTCACAATAATTCCACATGGTGGGGTTGCTGTAACAACTTGAACATTCTTGATGTTAGATTTGATGACAGCACTCAAGAATTCATTTGAAGTAGTGACATTATTCCCTTCATTTACATAATTTCTAATGGACCCTTTGATATGTGCAGCTCTCCGATCGCATATACTTTTTCCACCTTGTGGGTCAGCGAAATCCACTTGCACAACCTTTAAAGCACTCACTTGATTCAGAAGAGGAATACAAAAAATTGCCTCTACACTATGAAAACAACCAGCATTGTCTGATCTTATAAATGCTTTTGTCAAATTTTGGTTTTTCTCTTTTAATTTTAGCACAGAATCTTTCAAAATTGCATTAGATGTTACAGCGTCTTGATTGGCATTGTCAAATATATGGACAATAGTGTGACTGTGTAAAACACCATTAATTATGTATGTGCCAACTGTTATGTGCCAATTCATTCCTCTTTTGGCAAACCACTTCGATTGTGATTCCCTATACATCATGGGAAGAAGCTTCATTGCCCAGTCCCTCTCTATAAGTACTTCCCCATCTGATAAATTCTCTATAACATGACTTCGAGCTCTATCTTGATTAACTGATCTCAGTAAGTGCTTTTTCCATTCTTCCAACGCCTTTACACTCTGACAAAAAATTTACATATACAGTTATTTGAATATAAGACCGTTGCTAGAAAATATAAAAATTATTTCTGCTTGTTCACATTTCGAAATCGTGCAGAAAAATATTGCTAATGAAGAATACTACTTTCTCTAAAGGTAATATTATATAAGATAAAGATTTGAATCAATTAAGTTAAAACCTGCTCTCAAGAAATTATACCACCTGGTTGCTCATTATGATAAAAATATTTCAAATTATTTCTGACATTTGGTTTTTGGTGGAATTATGTTGTTTTTAATATTTTTAGTTTTTGTGTTAGATGTTGATAGCTATTATCCTCTGATTTTCTGAGTATTTGTTTATTTTTTGGTTAAGTTTGTTATTAGTCTTTCAACAATGAACATACTTGCAAATTAAAGTAAAGTACAATTTGACATCTATCTTCATTTGTTTCGTGCAATGTTTAAAATTTGCAAAGAAATGAATATATGTTTGTGACATCAGATAATAAACATAAGCTTTATGAGGCAAAAGTGGGGGAAATTAAGAGATAACTGTATTGTATTCAATTTTTGAGGACGTTTCAGTAGTTTTACTGTCCCTAATTCAGTAGCAGAGACAGGTACACATGTATTTTCTAATGCAAAACAAATACATAATTCAATTTCAATCATAATTTCAGTGTAAAATTTTCATTAAAGAAAGTAAGATATTTTAGTTACAGACAAGGAGATATAAAAATTTACAATTACTATCATCCAATCAGGATCATTTATACCAATAATTGCGTTAGAATATCGATAGGACACCAACCCATGTCAGATAAAAGATTTATTTGAAAATGGATAATTTTCTGATTTCTGATTTATTCCCCAAACAGAGAAATGTAAAATACTTATTGCATCCTTGGACCAAATAAAATAGTATATGTGGTTCCAGTTACATCTGAAAAAAAAATGTGGTAGCAAAGTACTGGTAGGGATTTTACTTCTTCCTTTGGTATTTTTTAACATTGAATCTATGGGAGCAACATTCTGACTTTACCAATGCACGCTGACGTCATATAGCACAGATTTAAAACTGAACCAAATATTTTTATATTAAGGCAAAGATCTTAAATTCTCAAAATTTGGTTTCGTAAACATAAATGTTGACATTTTATAAATACCTGAGACAAAGAATATTGAATGTCATCTTTCTGGTCTTCACTTTCAAATTCCACTTCTCCTGCAGCCTGTTTGATTCCTTCAATTACATGATACAAATCATTACAATTTGCACATGCAGCATCATGGGAGTGTGAACATGCTACACTGTACTCTCCACTGTCAGAAGAGAGAGCAAACTGACAACAATGGTCTGGTATTTCAGTTTCAAGTGATATATGCATCTGAAATGGAAATGAAAAATCGTTTTTTATCAACAAGTAAATATGTTGATTTTTTACCAAGTAAATATGCCTTACTATATAAAATTTAGTTTTCTCATTTTTGTTTTACATAAATTTGTTATTTCAGGACCTTTTCTTATCATTTTCTTTGCGAATGGGTTTGGCTTTGATTGATTTGATTTTTTTTCATGTTTTAACGCCACTTTTAAGCACAGCTTTGGGGCTATCTGAATGGAGGCAAGTTTTTATTGGTGTAGGAAGCCAGATAGTCCGAAGAAAACCACTGACCGTCGATTGGAATGGAGTGCACTTGTATCACAGGATTCGAAAATCACAACCTCAGACTGGCTATAGTGATTACAGTAGTTACTACTTAGTCTACTCAGCCACTTTTATTGAAGGCCATAAATGGTGATATATAGTAAATTTCTAAACTGTAACTGATCGAGTAATTGAGACAAGTTTACACTGTTTTTATATGCTAGGTGTGTAAATAGGATTTCTTGAAGAATCATTTATTACGCTGTAAGTAAAATATAAATATCATTGCTGTTGTATTTGCAACATTTTCAAATTTTCCAATTGGAATTTAATTCATCTCTCAAACTTTTTTTTTTGGCCTTAGCTTACTTAGTGTATAATTCCATTGTTGAAGGCTGCAGTCACCTATGGAACTTGTTCTAAATATATTTTAGTGTCCTGCATTGAATGGATTAGTGTCTCATGAATTATATCATTATTGCATTTTACTTCATCTATATAGAAAACAAACCTTATAATCAAGCTTCAAATACTGTTTACAGTTGGATAATTGTAGTAAGATGCCATCTTCCCATTCTTTGCCCTTCAACTGTTTGCCCAATACATTTACAATTTTCTTCAGGTCATCAATACCTTTGGCTTCATCAGCTGCATAGTTAATTAGACCTTTCATACCTTTTTCTGATATTAGGTTCAATGGCCTGTAATATTCTCATATATGATCTGTCACTTGCCACATCACTTATTCCCGATTCCCTACAAAAAGTCTGGTACTGTTCTACAACTCGAGAGCGGACACTATTCAAAATTATTTGAGGTACTTGATACAGTTCTCCTTTTGATAGTTTTAATTTTGTTTCCAGAAATGGTGAATCAGTCATTACGCTTGGTGACATAACAAAATCAATAAAACATTTAATTTGATGTTCAGACAACCCTTCGCGGGTATATGGTAAAATTTGTACAGGCTGTTCTTGTCCTTTTTCTGAAGCATGTTTTCTTGTAGCTGTATATCTATATTTTGTTAAATTTGGAATGCAAGTACTCATTTCTTTGAAAGTAAAGTTATTTGCAAATACTGACAAAATCTGTCTCTGTGTTCCCCAATCAGATGATAAATCATAGGCTGTAGATAAAATTTCAAGCGTTTTGTCAGATGAAGTTGAAGGATTTGAATTCATGACTGAATCAAGGAGATGACTTCCTTGTCCTGGTGCAAGAACATTAACCACCTGTTCAAATATCTGTTTGGTCTTCATTGAATAGTCGTATTGGGTGCGTTCTGATGATAGATTCCAGTTGATTTTTAGTTGTTTCTTCACAGGACTAAGACCACAGGATTGCAAAAAATTATCAAGTGCTTTACGTTTCATTGAATTATCATGATGAGGGATGTCTGGGTTGTCCATATGTTCACTGGTGTCAGTGTCCTGGCTATTCGGTAACCATAAACTACCCTGAGAATCAGCATTTGACATCTGAAAAGATAAGAAATATTATGGTAACTAAGATAAAATTGAGATTTTAATCATCTCTTGAGGTCCTGCATAGATAAAGGAACTGAGTTAGTTTGTATTTGAGAACCAAAAGTTGTAAACCCTTAATTTTGGCAAAAATTAGCGGAGTTGAATGAAACTTAAACTTGATCTGTAGCTCTTCATGGTTAGCTCACATACCAAAAATCCCAATATCTGAAAGCATTTTAAAAAAAAGTCCGTATAACTGTGATTTTCAAAAATTTATGAAAGTCCAAAGCCCTAAATTACAGCAAAAATTACCCGAGCGGAACGAAACTTAAACTTGAACCATGAGTTACTCACATACCAAAAATGTAACTCATCATGAGTTACTCACATACCAAAAATGTAACTCATCATGAGTTACTCACATACCAAAAATGTAACTCATCATGAGTTACTAACATACATAAAAGCAGCCCAATATCTGAAAGCGTTTAGAAAAAAAGTCTGTATAACTGTGATTTTTAACAATATATCAAAGTCTGTAATTTCGGCAAAAATTAGCCAAGCTGAATGAAACTTATACTTGATCTGTTACTCATCATGGTTAACTCACAAAAATATCAGCCCAATATCTGAAATCGTTTAGGAGAAAAGTTCCTGTAACTGTGATTTTAAAGAATGTATCAAAGTCCAAAGCCAGTAATTTCGGCAAAAAATTGAAATATTTTTGGGTTTTAAAAGGAAGATAAAGATAAAAGTTTAAAATAGATTTGACTTTTACATCAAAAGATGTATGCTTATAGCGAAAACAACCATAAAAATTTCAATCGACCAGTATTTGCCAGTATTGACCACTTGAGGAGTATTGTCCAGAGATGTAAATACCGGTAAATAGCACTGGTAAATACAGGGGGAGGTACCGCCCAACATTGCATGGTATAATGCATATTTTGAAATTAAAAGTGCAATTTTTTTAACAGGTTTACAACATATAATAAATATCAAGTCAATATATTCAATTGTGATGAAAAAATTGTTGAAAACTGAAAATTCAAGTGAAATTTTTGAATTTTTTAGCCTGCCGTTTAATCCATATCGAGCAACTTTGATGCGCATGTATCGCACACCCTTTATCACACCCCTACCCTTTATCGCATACTCTTTATCACACCTATACCCTTTATCACACGCCTATCTTTTTTTTTTACATAGTCAGATTTTATTTATGTAAGCTTAAGAAAAAAATGTCCTCAAAATAGGTGCGGTCATTCGGGCGTGACGCAATTTATTGAATGACGTCATTGTTTGGTATATACATGTGACGTCACGAACGTCAAGTTTTCATATTTTTTGGCACACTAACTGCAACTATAAAAAATTCAAAACACACAAAAAAAATGCAATAATAAACAAAATATTTTTAAAACAACAGCACGCAAATTGTAAGGTAACCCAGGTGCTTTGGATAAGTAATTGAGCAGTTCTTTTAAGGCCTTAAAAAGAAGACAAAAGTAGAACAGAAGGTAACCCAGTGAACAGTTCATATAATATAACTCTCCTGTTGAAATATATGATAAAGCGTATAAAACATGGCAAAATCCGTATCACATGCCGTATCACCCTCGACCAATATCATCCCTCGGGCCTAAAGGCCCTTGGGCTGATATTGGTGTCATCCCGTTGGTGTCTCGGGATGATACGACAAATATCAAATCAATATCTTGAAGCATGAAGAAAAAAGTGTGGAAAACTGATTTGCTGGACTGACAGATGGACATGCAGAGGGTCTGAGTACACAGTTATTTAGTAGTGCATATTCTTAAACAATAAATTAAAAATTCCACCCGTGCTTTTTCAATAATATTTTTACAGTGTGTTGTTTTACTTTTAAATCATAACAGAATTAAATAAAACTTCATCGGCTCTAAATCACAATATGGACAAATGTACACTAGGGACTATAACTGTGTACTCAGACCTGAGTGCAAACCTAAAGTTCCCTCGCCTTCGACAAACAAGAGAATCCTTGTATTTGCCGTTAAAGATAAAGGACATATAATGTTTTCATTTTACCTGTGTGCTACAGCTTGCAGCATATTCTTCCTCATATTCACAATCTTTGTTATGTTGGAAATCACAGGGTATCTTGTCTAGGCTTGCTCTCTGTATCAAAATAGAAGAAATAGATTGTATACATCAAATCAACTTAGGGCAATATTATATATATAAATGAATTTACAATGTTTCACATACATGTAATATTGACCTCATGTGACTTATTTTGTACTTGAGAACAAGCTGAAATGTAACACAGACATTGCAGATAGGACTCAAAATAAATTATAAACTAGAAACTATAAGTAAATACTTCAATCAATAAATTGCTCCTTCTGCTAGATATAGGTTTTAACAGTCATGACAGTAGTATTCAGAAGGATGCAACTTGTTTATCCCTTATTTATAGCTAAAACAATTATAAGGGATGTAAAAATTGGTCAAATACTTGAAATTGGTCATATCTTTTGCAAAAGCCTGTTTATACTTTCATTGTAGGAAATCAGAAAATAATGGTAATGTGTAATACAATTATTTTTTTTTATATCTTTTTTCTTTATAAATCAATAGCATCTTATAGTAAGCATACATGTTCTTCAGATAAACAGTTTCTAGGAAATGACTACTTTGCAATACTCATTTTAAAACACAATTTGTACTGACTTTCCCAAACGTAAATTCTTATCATATATATTTTCACCCTCACAAAAATCTCGCAGTAATATTTCAATCATATCTGTTATCATGGTTATTGTAAAAGAGTTCCTACCTCCTCTGAGACAGTAGTAATGGTCGTATCTTCAGAATATGTATTTACAGGTGCATGTAGGCTTTCTGTAGGATTATCTTTGTCCAGGATGGCATGTACCATGTCACTTCTACATTTTCGACAGACTCCTATGATGACAAAAAAAAAATACAATTTCATCATCAGATTATAGACATTTTTAATATAATATGCACATTTATTAATTGGAGAAAAGGCTGAGCTACTGAAGTAGGTACTACTGAATGGTCTTCCTCTAGATTATATAATTATATTGGACTGACTGTAACCATACATTACATGCATTAATTCATCCTGCAACAAGCCAACTATTCAACTATTGTACAAATTGCAGGTACACAAATACATGCATTGATAGGTATAATTAAAAGCCCCCCTTTTTTTACTATTTAGTAAAAGAGATCTTGAACTGCATGCATGCCCCCCCCCCCCCCTATCAAGCCTAATAGTGCAAAGGTTTTATCATGCCTAAATATATATATATACATGTTTATATGACTAAAACAACATGTACAGATAAATAAACGACAGAACTGTAAAAGTACAAAATTCCAACAGTTCAGTTCTTATGTTTTTTTTATCATTTTCATTTTCTCACCAGATAAAAATAAATATCATTTTTTGTTTAGAAATATGCTATATGATTTTCAGACAAATTAAATTATCCTAAAATTTATTATCAATGTTCACATAAACAAAAGCAACTGAAGACAAAACTTTGACCAAATAAACAAATTTTCTTTAGACAATTTCGCATCTTTAGAAAATCTAACCAGGCAGTATAATAAAAAATATAGCCAAAAAAGGCAGGTGAGGCATACATTTTTTACTTTTGGCCTTGTACTATAACAAAATAAACAGCCGATAAAAATATGAAATAATAAATCAAATACATTTACCTGCTCCTACAGGAATAAGAATTCCAAACTGTTCAAGAATATATCTTGACTGCTGAACTGTAACAGTTGCTTTCTCTATTTTTCTCTTTCCATTACAAGTCTGAAGTGGGGGCTTCAGCATACACAGCTTTGATGCCTTCCATCCTTTCCCCAAATAGTAGCGGTGGTTTGGACAAATTGTGAATTGGTCAGTCTCATGTTCAAAAAGTCCAGCACGAAATTTAACAAGTTCTTGTTCATTACAAAGTGAAGATGGGTTGATTCTGTTTTTTGAAAGATGTGCGTCAATGTTGTCACGACAAGAATTGAATGAACATATCTGAGATGATGGTTTGGTGTTAAAGTTAGTGTTACAAGTAATCCTTGAATACTGGGAAAAAGAGCACTCCATCTATACCATCATGAAAACACTAAAACCACATCAAAGAAGACACTGCATATCATTGATTTGTTGACAAGTGTCTTCTGCTACTGGAAGTTGACATGTACTACCTTTTGTGCACTTACTATTAAAGAGCTCATTCAAGGGAGATAATTCTATGGCACAATTTTGAAGAAAAATTGAGAAAGTCCATGCAGATAATCACTGTCACCATGGCCTCTGTCCGAAGGCTTCTCAATATTTATTTTGATTTATATTGTTTAGGTGTGGCACTTTCTGGATATATTCTGTTTGATCAATTATGTTGTTGCAGATTTAAGAAAAATAGCATTGAAATTTGGGAAAATTGAGATAAAAAAATTCGTTATTATAGCGTTTGAAACTGATAGTCAATAAAAAATATATGGGAAAAATGGTGAAAATTAATAAATTAAGGCAAACAGTTGTATATCTATTGATTTTTTCATACTTTTCATTATGCAACATCTTAACTTTGAGAAAATTTCACATTTCACCAAATTTCAACCTCCCCCCCCCCCCCTTTTTTCCCTATTGGTTACCATGGGAATGGAGCGCAATATTGCAAAAAAAAAATGGTCTGATATATTAGCATTGTTTTACTTGACCCACAACTGGAGTAAAAATTGGTTTTTCAAAAAATGTAGTTTCAATTAATTTTAGGGATAAAGCTTGATGGTTCGTGGCATTCCCTCTTAAAGAGGTCGTTTTTATTTAATTGTGTCTGAAAACCAAAAAGGTGTAAATTCTTCGTAAAAGGAGGGGGGCCCCAAAAAGTTATTACGTCATATCATCCTTTTAATTTTTCTGTACAAGTATTTAAAGTTTAGTGAGTCTAGTGATAAATCGAAATTTCAGAGTCAATCGCAGAATTATAAGCAAGATACAGAACTCACAATTCTGTTTGGTTTGAGTAAGTTTTTTGTTCACAAGAGTTAATTACATTCAACTTAAAATTTTTAACTTGGTATTTCCTATTCAGAATGAACAATAGCAGCAAAAATGATCTCCGTTTAGACTGAAAATGCACAACATCTTAGCAAAGCACGTTGCATTATAATCAACCATTACGTAGAGATCATACTGAATTACCAATTACCAATAGAATGTACGTATAGTATTTATAATGTAATATGTTGTTAGTGCATCATTTTGCTCATGTAATTAAACAATTAACTGTCTGATTTACTGAAGTCTATATTTGATTCGATACGTAAAAATTCCAAAATACAGGCGATATTTTCCCCTCAAGTTAAAAAGCATAAACGAAATTCAAAACAACTTTAAAACACGGTCATGAGTAATAATGTCAGCGCATTGAAAGATTTAACCTCAATTCACTTCACGAAATCGGCACAAATATGATAAGCATGTTTCAAGTATCCCTTCGCACGTAAATTGTTGCACAACAAGAAATACATATATGTCAGTTTGACCAGTTTGTCAATCGTCAACATTCAAACATGGCTGCTTCAAACAAATAACTTTCGTTTTCGATATGGAATACCGAACCCGAAGCTATAAACTGATTGACCGCGATAATCTCTATTTTTATTTCCGTAAATTACTCAAAATTGAAACAGAATTCGACGATAATTTTGCAATTTATAATTTCCTTTTCATAAGGATTATTTATTCAAAATTTCGCTGAATTTGACTCAGTAATTCTTGAAAAGAATATTTTTTTATACCCTCATGTATATAATCCACGCACGTAGCATCAGGGGGGCAGCCCCCCCCCTTTCATTTAGAAGCAAGTTTTTTTTTTTTTTTTAATTTACAAATAAAAAATTGAATTATCATGGGGTTAGCCCCCCCCCCCCCCCCCTTTTATGTAAAAAAATGATATGAAAAAAAGAGATTAGGAGTGAAATTAAAGTTATTAATATACTACGCTACACAACCCCCTTCCCCCGATTAGGATTTTTAAGATTTTGGACAATTCAAAATCCCCTCCTCCATTTTGTCAACATATTTTTTGGATGAGTGTGGTCCTTCCACTCTCAAAACCGATGCTACGTGCCTGTAGTCACATATATTAAAGACATCTTATGAGAGTGTTATATGCGTGGCCTAGTGGTAAAATATAAGTGGCAGAGAACAGTTTGTTTCCATACAACTAACTGTAGCCAGGGCATGTGTGTCTTCGGAACTGTGTAAATAGAATTTTCTCAGTTCCCATTCGGCACAAATACCTTTAATTCATTCCTTTTTTCCTCCAATTTTCTGAGGAAAATTACTAGTCACAATTTGTAAAATTTACTACATACTTGTTTTTCAGAAATTTTGATTCATTCATATTTTACCCATTTTCATGATTTTTCAGCTTTTAAGACCTCCCCCATCAAATTCCCTGCAAAAAGTTGACATTCTGCACCGAGTGAATGTTGCACCATCAGATGTTAGAATCTCAGTTACCGGTGTATAGTGTACAATGTCTCATCCACCTACTTTTCGTATTATTTTACCTCCCGTCTGTAAATTGCAATTTCACTGTGCAAAATCAACAACACAGTCATGGCCGCAGGTTTCTCATTCTGATTCTCATGTACTTAACATAAGGGGCCTACATATTGCATATCAATTTCAAAGAGAGACATAGCTCTCGCTAATGATAATCATTACAAACCATTTCATGAATTTAAGCAACATTCATAAGCCTTAAAACACAGCAACTCTCGATCAAGCACAGCAACTCTCGATTTTTTCCCCCAAAAAATTGAACAGGTACTTTATCCGAAACTGTCCCTCGCTACCTAAGGTCTTCTTGATTTTGCGGTCGCTAGATCGATTCCACCAAGTATATTTTTTCCCTTTTAATCTAAGGCATGATTGTAATAGAGAGTATCTAATCGCTTGTTTTTTTTTTAAACTCTTGTTTAATTCTGAGTTAAATCACACACAATATAAACAGAACTTTTTACAAACACTATACACGTAAACGTTCATGTACACTATATATTTAAGCATTAAATCATTATTTTTTGAAAGATGTGGTCTCATAACTGCAACGGTGTGCATACAAATTGAAAAACGCGCGCTAGTACAAAATTTCAAAAGTAAAAAAGCGGAAATGGCTTTTAATTATCATCTCAAGTTATATTGATTAATGTTATTTTCACTTGGAATATTAGTATATAGCTGCATGCACTAATAAATAGCTGCAACTGAATTAGATATAGCATAACAGGGCTTACCATTAACTAAAATATTAATCTGTTCTTCAGGCAAGTTGCTTACTTGTGTAAATGCTATTATAAATTGTAATTTGTCATTGAAAAGTATGGAAAAATTATGAATGGCATATAAAAAAAATGATAGAAATTGATAAGAGGTATGGTATGGTATTGGTATGGTTGGTCTCCACATTATTTACTGCCACAAAATATTACATTAAAAATTACTTATTGTTATCAAATACAGTGTATCTCAGTACTGGGTCAGTATAAAAAATCTTAATATTTAAAATAAATTATTAAGGTTTAAAACATATCTTACTATTGTATATAATATGTGTTCTAGTGATATGACACTGACATAAGGAATAAGGCAACGCACAACCGAATACGCCATGGAGACTGTCTCTAATCGATTATTATGACATTTTTATTCATGAAGGATTTTATTTGTTACCTTGTTTAAAATTTGATGATTGTGTTTTGGTTTGTTAATATATTACAGTGTATGTGCAATATATCTTAATGTAATGTAAATATGTCATTGTTACATGCACATTAATGTGTTTCTTGTATTCACTACTTGCATTATTATAAAAATTGGTGGAAATAAAGAGCACGTTACAGTGGTCACTTATATGGAAATCAGGTGACTTTCCTGCCAATTCATTCATCGGGTTTACTCAAGCAAGCAAACAAAGAGTTAAAGGTAAAGAACTGCAGAGTCAGCTCTTTTCCACGTAAGCAGGCATCGCATGAGGGTCATGTACATGAACCCATTCGAACACACCAATCTAAAATTCGGAAATCACCTGACTTTTTGCGTGATCGGTAACTGCCAACCAGAGAGTGCTGATTTTACAAGATAGCCCAAAAAATTCAATTCTTTAATAGTTAAAGGTTAAGAATTGCATAGTCAGCACTTTTTTCAAAGCATAGATATATATAGCGAGAAAAACCAGCTAAAATCATTTCAGCCCCCTGAAGTAGAATCATGGCGGAACATGCAACAAGAAAGGTAAGAGTCGTTAATACTTGTCGATACCTTTTATAAATATTGATGTTTTGATTTGACATTGTCGAACTTATACGTTTTGATAATTTACAAACGTTTGAGTGTGCAAACAAATGCGTGATTTAATTTAGTATTTCCCGCTTTTCTCTCTCAGTGAAAAATATATGTTTCATTAGTATTTTACAACATCGTGTTTGTTGTTGTTGTGTTTTCTTTTTTTCGCCTCAGGACGTACAATTTAAATTTAAATTATGTCAATAGAAGCATATATTCATTCGTTTATCTAGATATTTTCTCATAGCACTTTTCTTTAATTTCAGAATCTCAGAGTGTACATTTTACACCAATATACGATAAGAACAATAAAGAGCCGCTTTGACTCCTCTGGCCGGAGCATAAAGTACTACATGCCAGCGGTAGTTCAAGGGGAGAGGGCTGTTCAAAACATTTCCAGTTTCAGAAAAGCAAGCATAGATAGTTTAATTCCTTGAAAGCAGTACAAACTGTTAAATGCCACCGGTCGTAAGTATTTTATTTTACGGAGTTGCGTTCCTTTCTCTTCAAAAGTATTTTAACATTTATAATACATAAAAACTCAAAAAAATGGCAAACACACACAAACGCTTAAACACACACACGACAAGAGGATGTATATCAATGTAAATAATACGAATATTGAATTGTTATCTGAATATATTTTGTAGATAATGGACACAGTATTCCAAATGACCGAAGAGGGAAAAAAAATCAGAAATGATTTTTTCAATCCTACAACAAACACCATGGCTGACGCATCGTCACTATCTAACAACATGCGACTGTCGCTTGACCCGGTCCAAGTAAAAAGCGTAAGTGTAAATATCATTTGCGTCGTTGTCTGTTTTAAGTATGTACAAGTGAGTACTATTCTAATAACTGATTTTAGATTGGTTAGACGGGAGTGGTGGCGACCGGTTCGCAAAGGAGGGAAGTACAGCTCTCTATGGACGGTCGGTCTGCTCTCCTTACGTTCTCGGCTAAGGAGACGGACCTTGAAGTCGTTGCTGGTGACATGTATATTGTCCGCAACATAGTCCCCAGTAACGACTTCAATAAGCAGAGGTGTTACGTGTCCACCCCTTTGACAAAGTTCGAGGTAAAATGCATACACTGTCTCGTTAGAATATTTTTGTCATCAAAAAAGTCATTGTAAAATTAATACATATAGACAAAAGTATTGCTTTAAAATAAAATATATTCTATTAGTTTAAGTACAAATTTAAAATACTTTAAACGAATTTCGAATTCTTCATCTTAAGATGCTATGTTGATGCCTCATCGGACTGTAATATTGATTGATGTTGATTTATAATTGCAGGCATATGAATGCACAGAGCTGACTCTCCAAGAACCATTTGAGGGGGGGGGGGGGGGGTTGAGGCGGTGTCTTTTACCAGGTACTACTTTCTTTTTCTCTAGCAACATTTTTGCCTTTCTATTTTTTTAAATGCATTTACCGTTTTAATATACTATAAAAATAATGCTGATCTTTATTACATTAATAATGTTTATCGTTTTAATTTGTTTTAATAACATTGCCCTTGCCATGACACCTTTTTATGTTTGTCAAAGTAAAGTATTCAAATGATATTAAGAGAGCTTATTAAAATATCTCATTTAAATGATTTAATTTCACTTAACATGTAAAAAAAAAAATAAACATAAACCAATTGTCTACATCCATGTACTATCAAACTGATATTTATGAATTTGTTATTGTAGCAAACTCATTGAAATTAACGAAAGGACTCTAACGATATCAAACGATAATCTTGCGACGATGTTCCCTAACAAACAATTCAGACCGGTACAGGTTACCGGTCTGAAAAGAAATGGAGAGATTTGTGAAATGTAAGTTAAATTTATTATCTTTAATCATTTTAAAAAAAAACTATGTGATATTTCGCCTGCTTTATTAATTTGTAAATGAATTTCTAATAATCATATTTTTCTTTTCAGAGATGTGAAGGCCAAGATGCGAGGAACTGTGAGAGTCATTAAAGTACCTTGATCCTAGTAGGAAAGGCGGGGGGGGGGGGTAAATTCGGCTATTTAAGTTCGGTTACTTTCAAAACAAAACATGCAAAATCATTTTAGACAATATTTCTATTAAAATATTTGGTGTTTTTTTTCCATACTGTTTCCCCTATTTTGTTAATGTTTATCTTTGCATTTTAAGTTTCAGTCAAAAAAGTCCATCATAAGTTTGCATACTAAGATCAGGGTACTTTAAAATGTATGTATGAGTGAGTGAGTGAATGAGAAGACACTATTTATGAATTTGAAAATAAAATAATGAAAAAACCTGAATTATATATTTTTGGGGTGAATTTGAGAAGGCATTCCTGGGTTCCCCGCCGGTCAAGCAGTATACTAGTATCGACCGAGGCTGATTTAGGTACTTGACCAAGGTATTAGTGGTATAAACATTTGGTATAAATTTCATATAAATCCGTCAAAATTTGTAGGCATGAGAGGGCTTACAAGGTCAATTTATGGATATAACAGAGTCATTATTGTGGTCAAAGTCCCATAACTCCAACAAAAAGTATCGCAAATGCTGATTATCGAACTTGACCAAAGTTATAGTGGTATAAACATTTGGTATAAATCTAATGAAAATCCGTCAAAATTTGTAGACATGAGAGCGCTACCAAGGTCAATTTTTGGATAAAACGGAGTCATTATTGTGGTCAAAGTCCCATAACTCCAACAAAAAGCATCGACCAATGCTCGAACTTGACCAAAGTATAAGTGGTATAAACACTTGGCATGAATTTAATGAAAATCCGTCAAAATTTGTAGGCATGAGAGCGCTTACAAGGTCAATTTTTGGATAAAACGGAGTCATTATTGGGGTCAAAGTCCCATAACTACAACAAAAAGTATCGACCAATGCTGATTTTCGAACTTGACCAAAGTATTAGTAGTATAAACATTTGGTATAAATTTGATGAAAATCCGTCAAAATTTGTAGGCATGAGAGCGCTTACAAAAAAGTGTGACGGACGGACACACGGACGCACGGACGGACGCCCGGCATTTCTATGTCCCCGCTCCGCGTTGCGGCGGGGGACAAAAATGACACCCCGAATCAAACGCCAAGAGTTCGGCCTGCTAGTTAATAGGATGGAAGAGCAGTTTTAAAAAGTAAAACGTGACGGACGGACCAGGGAAACAACAATATACCCGAATTTTCTTTAGAAAGTGCAGGTATAATCAGGGAGCTGATACTTTATACCTGTATAGATGTAGCTGTATTGTGAAACTTTTAAAACCAATTAGTTTGTTGCATCACTGAGTTTTTCATTTCATATATTATTTAAAGTAGATATCTTCCTCAAGTGGCTTTGTTCAACCACAATGACGTTTATTGATTAAAGTAAATGAAAACGATACTGTCATTTTCACCTTTGCATGTTTTTGAATATTTATGAAATATTCTTTTGAACATTTCATGCTTACCATTAGTCTACATATCAAGAACGTTTTTAAAAAATCAATAGTAATACAAAATCTAACTGGATCACATTTTTCTTAAGTGCGCAATTCAAGTTCGTCAAGGTACGAAAAACTACTTTAAAATTGTTCAAAGTACAAAACACTATTTTACATGAAACCTTATCCTACATGTACATTGCAATGCAACTATCTAAAATCTTCAGATATCCGTGGTATTTATTCAGTATCCTTGTGTCGTGTTATGGCAGTCTTAAAACGGGCTTCTCTCTACTTCAGCATGGACACAGACTGGACGGGAAACTAATCCAATCCTTTGCGGAACTCAGTTTTCTTGACTGTGTGACGGAATGTATGATGACACCTCGGTGTAAATCTGTCAATTATTTCAAAGGGGCTAATTTCTGTGAAAGCAATTACGAAAATAAGACGACAGCAGAAAAAAGGTACATGGAGAGTGCTGGTTGGGTGTACAGTGAAAAGGTGCACTGGCCTACGGTAAATGTGTTAGAATCCTTAATAACAACTATCTTTACTATGCCTCAAGATATTTATGCAGCAAGACACATTTTCTTAGATTATTCGA
This sequence comes from Magallana angulata, assembly GCF_025612915.1. Taxonomy (NCBI): domain Eukaryota; kingdom Metazoa; phylum Mollusca; class Bivalvia; order Ostreida; family Ostreidae; genus Magallana; species Magallana angulata. The sequence goes on from NW_026441653.1 coordinate 111,067, forward strand.
TATTATAAACAAATCAGGGGTCAAACGATGTTTATTCAAACGCCTTTTCTAAGCTTGTAAGTTTTCAATACACGGCTTAAAAACATAGCTGAACAGACATGAAAGTAGCATGCTGTATTTTAAAATCTCCGTAAAAATTCTACAATGTCATTTTGGATTTTTCCCGATTTCATTGATTTCAATTGCACTTCTTACACAGGTATGCTTATTTTTATTAAAATCGTCAAAATATGCTGCCTAAATATTATGGACAGAACAGAGCTTGATTATGCATGTAGTGTATGGTCTTTGCCACTATTTTAAAATCATTTAGATCTTTTAAAATTATTTATTTTCTTGACAAGATAACCCAAAATATCTATTAAACATTCAATTGATTTTAAAATCTCCGTTGTGGTTTGAATTGTTCTTTGAAATCTACTGTGTTTGACAAACTGTCCGACAAATATGCTCGCATATATTTTCCATCCAAATTCATTATTGCAATAACCATATGAGAAAAACTGGTTTTCTGCTAATTGGAAGTGTTTAAGATGTTGATTGAGATTTCATTAGGTGATTATATCTGCCGCAATAAAAAGACTGGGTTATTCAAAACAGATGATTTACTTTTTGAGTATTACAACGCATCTGGAAAAAAAATACTAAATTTGACCCAACTTGAGACTTAAAAATAAATACCTGAAACTTTCTAATTTTAACCTTCGCTGACCGTGTGCTCAGCTTGCGTTCTTCGTTTAGTTATGCGAGTTGCTTTAGACATTGATTTGAGTTTCACGTGATTGCAATATTGTCTACAATTTGTGACAGTGGTATTTACGCCGTAAGAAACAAGAGGCTCAGAGGCCACATCGCTCACCTGAGCAACAATTGCCTTAACTCTGATCAAATTAGCATTACAGTATCAAAATATCTTGACAATTAAGTACAGTAGATCTTGCTAAAAAAAATTGAAAATCTGCCAATTTTTATCCACATCTTATTTGTCGGTAAATACCAAGCCCCTTTTGTCGTTGTACCTGTAAGAAGATTTTTCTCTATTCCTATATACCCCCCCCCCCTCCCAATTTCGTGGCCCCACTTTTTTCTAGGGAATCATGGTTTCATTAAACTTAAATCTGCATAACCTGTGCTTTTACAGTAAGTACTGAGTTTTGGACAGAAATTTCCAGAAGATTTTTAAAGATTTTCTCTATATATTCCTATGTAAAATTCATCCCCCATTGTGGCCTCACCCTACCCCTGGACTATTATTTAAACAAACTCGAATCTATACGATGCTTTCCTGGCCTAATAGGTTTGAGAAGATTTTAAAGGTTTTCTCTATATATAAAAATTTATCCTCCATTGTGGCCCCGCCCTACCCCAGAGACCATGAATTGAACAAACTTAAATCTACATTATCTGAGGATGGTTACACGCAAATTTGAGCTGTCTTGGCCAAATAGTTTTTAAAAGAATTTTTTAAAAGATTTTCTCTATATATTCCTGTTTAAAAATTTATCCCCCAATTGGGGCCCAACCCTACCCCCAGGGAACATGATTTGAAAAAACTTGAATCTACACTATCTGAGGATGCTTCCACTCAAATTTGAGTTTCCTGGCCATATAGTTTTTGAGAAAAAGATTTTTAAAGATTTGTTCTATATATTCCTATGTAAAACTTGATCCCTCTATGGTGCCCCCCCCCCCCCCCCCCGCTCCCCCAGGGACCATGATTTTAACAAACTTGAATCTACACTATCTGAGGATGATTCCATTTTAATTTGAGCTTTTCTGGCCTCATAGTGTTTAAGAAGAAGATTTTTAAAGATTTTCTCTAATATTCCTTTGTAAAACTTGATCCCCCTATTGTGGCCCCACCCTACCCCCGGGAACCAAGATTTGAACTAAATTGAATCACACTACCTGAGGATGCTTCCATCTTAATTTGAACTTTCCTGGTCTAATAGTTTTTGAGAAGATTTTTAAAGATTTTCTCTACATATTCCTATGTATAAATCCATTCCCCTATTGCAGCCCCACCATACCCCCAGGAACTATGATTTGATTAAACTTGAATTTACAGTATCGGAGGATGCTTCCATTTTAAATTAAGCTTTTCTGGCCGAACAGTTTTTGAGAAAAAAATTTTTTGAAAAATACTAACAAATTTTCAGTAATTCTCAATTACCTTCCCTTTGAAGAGGGCGTGTGCATTTGAACAAACTTAAATCTCCTTTACCTAGTGATGCTTTGTGTCAAATTTGGTTGAAATCTGCCCAGTGGTTCTTGAGAAGACGAAGAAAATGTCAAAAGTTTACAACGACAACGACGACGACAGACAACGGACAAATTTTGATCAGAAAAGCACACTTTAGCTTTCAGCTCAGGTGAGCTAAAAAAAACTGGAATTAATCGATGCCTGTAGTGAGAAATACGAGGGTTCTCGTCGTATGCATCCATAGAGAGTGCATCCTCAAAATATAAATAAATTATCTCTTGAAAACATCAGGTTTCACCGAGAGGCCGCTTGTCGCGCTGCAGTATTTACATTTTCTTGTGCGGCTATAAGGCGGAATGGAAACTCAATATTTATGTGTTTGCCCAACGAATAATTCTATTTTCTAAGCTTATCAAAACTTCGTTTTTTATTTGATATATATGAAATATGTACAAATCTTATTAAACTTATTAAACATAGTTTTAATATCTTGGGTTTGTGCGGTACCAGGATCCTTTACGTTTTAAATGTTACGAAAAAAGTGTGTAGTCATTTATTAAAGTGAGAGTTTTAAATAGACGATAACATTAAAGAAGTGAATAATTAGGAATGTCAAAAACAAGATTTTTTGATAAATGAATAAAAAAAATTTCTGTTTATATTTCGCGTCGAATGAAACCATAAAAAAATGATTTGATAAGCAATAATGCACGTTTTCATAAAGAAAATGAAACTTCATACGAATAAAAGATTTACGAGTCATGGAGGTTTTTGGAAATTATAACGTTACATTTACTTTTTATGATTGTATTTACGCAAATCAAAACGAAACAAGCAGCAGCTCCAGAAATTAACAGGAACTAAGTGTGTAGAAGCTAGAGGCCAAAAAAGAAAATGATAAATGTACTGCAAAGGTTCATAAAGAAAATTATTTTAATTGTGTGATAACAAAAAAATATCAGTAAAGAGATACACTTTGATTAAAAACGTCTTAACCGATCTAATTATAAAACGTTACATATTAAATGGCTAAACATTTTGCAAAAAAATATTTCTAAAAAATGTCGGTACATGGTCAAAATAAATTTGTTCATTATTAGAAATGTTAACTTTAAACAATGCGCACGCCTTATGATTACAAAGACTGATGATTCAAGAGCTGGTTTAATTATGGTAGGATCTGGCTGGAGCTTGTTCAAACTCAACCTGTCAAATCAGCGAGAAATGTAGACACAAGAGATATTCTGAAGATAAATTCTTTGAATGTGTTTATAATATTCTATGTTTTAGATACAAATAAAAATCAACACGAGTAAATAATTTGGCAATTTTTTAACCAAAGAAAGTTGTCTTTTATTAAAGAATTTACTTTCCAATAACAAATTTATAAATGCCCATTTTTTTTGGGAAAAGGTGATCTTTGTTTTATTTTAATATACTTGCAGATATGAAAATTGTTTGATACAAATTGTAATATATAATTTATCCCAGATAAAGATTCTTACAAGAGACTGAATAGGTTGACGACTATTTCGCATGATCTTTTAAGAAAGAAGCTCTGATGTATGATAAATTGTTATAATATTCCAAGTGTCAATCTATGATCAATAAGTATTTGAAATATCATTATACTTTTGACTCTAGTCTGGTATATTTTATTAACCTTGATATTTATCTACAAAATTTCAACGTTAAAACTTATCGTTTACGATATACCCTTTATTTATAAGATTGTGGAATACCCGATAAAAAAGGAATAGATTTGAGTAAAGCAAAACGTGAGGACGCCATTGGTATACACAGGAGGATACACGCCTCGTGTGCTGACGGATACTCCCAGTCTGGTTCAGGACGACTGATCTGTCAGTCAAACGGAGAGTGGAAATACGACATTGTCTGTGAAGAAGGTTAATTATTCATGTTTTTTTCTTGTTTTAATTGCATTGTACCTTTTCATATCACAAATGCTGAATCACGTTTACGGCGCCAGCAATGTCAACACTTATGCGAAGTGCAATGAATTTTAAATCAAGCATCAAGTTTGCAATAAGTGACTTAAATCAAATACTCAAAGTACATATACCTGGGCTTATTTGATGTGTAATGAAAACGTTTACATGATATGACATTACTACAAACTAAATAGACAGATCGAGTCATTATTAAAGAATTAACTGAGTTTATAAGCATGTTTAAATATATTTATATTGACGTTGTAAATGTAATGCTTAGTAAATCGTGCGGGTGTAAGAGATTTAACACCCTTATTGAGATTAACTGTTTTATTATATAAATACATAAGACATAATGTAACATTTACTTGAAAATTATGTGTGGATATCTACTTCACATGAAATCGATTCCTATTTGCAGTTTTTATAAAATCGTTATGCCGAAAATGTGTAATATTTTCATAGAAAATACTACTTTCTTTAGCCTCTGTACAATAATGGTATTTTAAAATACTAATGTTAGAATTCAAGTAACCTATGTTACCTGTTAACAAGTCTTCCTTTAAAAAAATCAGGTCACCATGTTTTAAATCAGAACAAAAAAATCAAACGCATATATTATTGTTCTACTAGATGTAAACCGTGGTACCAATTATGGCGGGTGTTTTAAAAATAAAGTCGAAAAATAAAATTAATGGTATTATTTTTAGGGTGTGTGGTAAACTGATAAATTAGATAATGTTTTACACGTTTTAAAAAAGAAGGATTTTTTTCTCTTTCAGAGTACAAACTAGGGGTGTATCAATTATTCAGTGCACAAGTCCACATTGAGCAGCATACTTATAATGTCCACACACACACACAGAAAGAAAGGGAGAGAGAGCAATTATATATTTTTTTCTCCACACAATATTATACTGTACACATCAAAAGGTCATCAACTTTTTAGTATTTGAGTAATAGATCTGAAAGCTAATAACTTTTCTATTTTTTTACGGTTAGTGTATTGTATTTTCTCAATATTATCACTTAGTATCTTCAGTGTTGTTATGTTGACAGCTGCTTCCAACCTTGCATTGAATAAACCTGCAACACAGTCATCAACGTTTACAAGGCCAGAAGCTGGACTGAACTACTCTGCCAATTTGGCAGTTGATGGTAACAACGGTACAGACCAGGTCGTAGACAAGTGTTCACACACAGAGGATGGAGACACAAACCCGTGGTGGTCGGTGGATCTGCAGGCTATTTATACCATTAAATCTGTCAGAATATTCAATAGAGGAATTGACAAGTGGGGAGTAGGTAAGGGTACACAGTAACACTGTACAACGAACTACCGGTATAGTCTACAAGTAACGACATTCACAGGGCGAAAAACCATCTTTAAGCAAGTCCTTAAAGGTGGCTTAAAGGTGACTTAAAGGAGCTTAAAGGCTATACAACCTTTAAGCCGCCTTTAAGTCACCTTTAAGCAAGTGCTTATAGGTCCTCAATGTCCAAACTTCTTTAAGCCACCTTTAAGCCACCTTAAAAGCACCTTTAAGTGACATTTACGCTCTCTTTACACTGCCTTTACACTGTCTTTAAGTGGCCTTTAAGTCAATATTGTACAAGTAACGACATTGTAAAACGACGTCAAGTAGAGTATTACAGCTTTGATTACATCCGTGAAAATAAAACGGGGAAAACCCCTTAATCTCCTACTATTTTATTTTTAGGATAAAAAAAAGGAAAATAATGGAATTTATGCAGTTTTCTGAATTATTAGTTTACAATTTCACAAATAATATATGTGGATTTTTTTTAATTAGATGTGTCCGACAGGCTGCAGAATGTCACCGTCATTGTAGGGCAGACAGAATCAGATGTCAACACTCCCTGTGGTTTCTTTGCTGGTCCCGGAACTCTGTCACAGCTGGTCGTCATCGACTGTCAGACATCACCACAGGGGAGATTTGTAAAGATCTCCATAATCACTGAGCATCTCACTCTTTGTGAAGTTGAAGTGTTTGGATACTCTGTCTAATTATTATTGCTGATATCTTTTATCTGAATGATTCTCTTTCCTTCTAATCAATTTCTAGTATATAGATGTTCAGGTGAGGTTAATGCAAAACTCTTTATTTAATGATTGCTTTGTTTAATTATAAGACTGCGTGCAGTTGATATAAAATGTAAAGCTTTTTATAAACTATTATCGGGATACAGTGGAGCCTCAGATATCCGGACGCCAGATAACCGGACGCTTCACTTACCGGTCGATTTTTATTGGAAACGGAATTTTTACATAATAATTTGTCTCGTTTATCCGGAATTCCGCGTTCCGGATCCGGACGGTCAAATTTTACCACATAATACAGTTTTCCTTTAAATTTTACCTCATTTAACCGGACGGTCACATTTAAGTGTTCGGGGGCACAAAAGTTTTTTATGAGCAAGTGCAAATTGGTGTAAAAACATCTGACACTGGTTGTTGGTTTTAAACAATGCCTTCGTCCGGTAATCGGGGTCACCTGTGTCACGCTATGTACTCGCCCGAGGATATTACGATAACCATGGATGCGACATGTTTAATTGTCGCCATTTAACTTATGAACTGTTATTGTTTGATTAAAATGTCATGAAAATTGTTTAATTTGTGTTTAAAAAAGTCATCTATTGATTGAATTAAAATTCTATTAATCGTAGTGTGATTAGATCGTTCGTACGCCTATTCATTTTAAAACGTAATTGAAATGAAATATTTGATAATTTGAGTTCTGTTTACGATAGTTATTAAGACCGCTTGGGATGTTCAGGGTATCGACATGAATTTTATAGCGTGTGTTCAATAAACAGTGTAATAATAATTTATGCCAAACATGGCGTGGATGAGTGTTCACGCTACTTGTAAAAATCGCTTGGGTGCAATTAACTCTATAGAAAGATGGATACGTAAAATTAGCTTGGGTAAGTTATGTCAATGAAAAAATAGCATGGACAATTATCAATAAGGGAATATATACAGATTTTCACCCATTTTCAATCATCAAATGTTGAGCAGCTTCAAACATGTCAACACCACCGGCCATGAGAGCGAGAGTTGCGATCACCGCTAGCTTGAAGAAAAAGATTTGTCAGCGTAAAGTGGAACACCGACTTTCTTCTCTTCGCTTTGTTATGCGAATGTAATTAAATTATCGGTTTAATACAGTGATTGTTATGTACATGTACATGTGTTGCATTGAATAATGTAGTGCTAAGTTTCCTGTGGAAAAAACATACCTTAAATAATGTTTTTAACAATATTTTGTTTTGTTAATTTAAAAAAAATCTAAACTTTTTTTGTAGTGCTTATGGCTATCAAAATAAAATATTTAATTGTATAATTAATTTATGAGTTATGTTTCCATAAATATTAAAGGTAAATATCACAATTCAGATATCCGGACGCTTCACCTATCTGGACGATTTGGCCTTGGGACAAAAGTGTCCGGATAAGTGAGGCTCCACTGTATTTGATTCAATATTTCATAATTAACTTGAATAATAATTAAACAGTATGTGTTAAGTTTTAATTTGTTGCTGTCTTGTTTGGGGTCAATAAAATATCTGCAGTTATGTTGTTTTTCTTTTTAACCGCATGCTTCGATTTTTTGGCTATAACAGTATCAAACAATTTCAAAATTGATCTCTTTTCTATTTAAAAAAATAATGTCATTTCTTCCAGTCAGTAAAAACGAAAGAAATTAGTCACCACGTACATGTGCATGTATATAAAATCAATTTCAATTTAGAGTTTTATTACTGTCCGCTCCTAATAAAATTCAGCCGCTTTGTGTTTGCAGTTTTTTAAATTTCAATTTTTTAGAACAAGTTAAGAAAAGGGATTCAGTAAAGTTTTGGAAACAGTACATACAAAAATTTAAAAAGATTTTGTTAAACATTTTAGCATGGTATCAAGTTAATGTGAAGAAGTGTTAATTCCCGTGCTTGCGCGAGATATCAAGTAGTTCTTCGTAAAATGTCAAAGTAAATAAAGCATTTGTTTTGAAATTAATATATGCGCTTAAAACCAGCAAGTTCTTCTTGGCTGGATGCAAAAATATCTACTGATATGTCTCAGATCTTCAACTTCTAAAATGTTTATCTTCTTTCCTGATACAAATGATTCCCCATGCTCGGTAGTTCGAGACATAAAAAGTCAAAATACATGTACTAACCGACAATTTAACTAATAAATATTTACCTAAAATGTTTGTTTACAATGTTAAATAGATTAATTTGAAAGACTATATTTAGATAAAATAAACCGTATCCAAAAAAAAACAACAACAAAAAACAAGGTACAAACTAAAGACCTTGTATGAATATGTCTAACTTATTAAAACTCAAATGTTACATAACAAGGATACATTGAATCCATAAAAATTACTATCATCTTACCAAAGAACAAGCGTTCTGAGAGTATTGCATTAGCAATACACGTCCCCTACCGGTTTGTTGAAATTGTGTTATGCAGAATATCGAACCCGAACATTAAAAAATTGGTATATAAAAAATTAATTTTCTCGAAAATATGTCAACCAGACGCTACGAAAGTGTAAACTTGATCTGTAGTTTGACATTTTGAAGCTGTTCAGCAAAATTCATATTATTCCTCAAACGCATAAAGAAAAAAAAGTGTGGAAAACTGAAGTTGGACAGACAGACGGACAGACATACGGAGCGACTGACGGACTGACGGACGCAGAGGAAAGCTATAGTCCCCTCCGGTGAAAACCAGTAGGGGACTAATAACTAGAATTTGTATTGTAACTTGGTTAATATTGTAATCTTGCACACAATATACCCCATTTAATAGCTATAGATGAAGAATTAAGATTCCTCTGGATCACTAATTTGACAGCTAGCAATGCAGAACTGCCAGGACAGAATATGTAATAACCGATTTAAGGTGATATAAGACACTTGTCAATATTTATGTGGATAAAAATGCGTTATAATCAAAATTCTTTCATGACGATGTTTTATAATTTTAAAATTTTACAATACATGTATTTGGCCAATTTTTTTTTTAAACTTAAATAAAATATAGAAAAGCTCCAGCAGGATTTGAACTCTCTACTTACGGACATTTAGTTAACGCACTAACCCATCGATCTTCACTGTTGGGTAACATTATTTATTTATTTTTTTTATTTTTTTTTTTGGGGGGGGGGGGGGGTATTATATTCATAGTTTATTGTTTATTTCAATAGGGAGTGCATTACAATATGCAGGTATCCTGTACCACCTTAAGACTGAAATGTGTCCTTTACATAGCTATTTACCTAATAAAATAGTGCAACAGGTTTTGAAGATTTAAGTCCTAAATATACATGCATGTTACAAATAACTGATCTCTGTTTGAAGTAAGAACACAGGTCTGCAGGCCGCATTAGCGGGTACTAGTTTTACCCAGCTCTTTGGTTAGATGGGTTTCACGTGGTGTACATACCAGTATGTGTTTTCCATATGCAGAAAAGCATTAATTACCATGCATAAACGTGTCTTTTGTGATGATCAGCTTAATGGATTCATATTGTGTTCTAATTGGATTATCATTATGATGTTGAACAACACAGGTAAGCATAAAACATGTAGTAGCACAATATCATGAGACACCGGTATACATAAGTTTTACTTTCACTTTCTAAATATGTGATCTCCGTATCATCATCTTTTGATATTTAAATAAGGTTATCATCGTTACCTATACTGTCGCATTTGAACAGTTGCTTAATTTTTTTTTTTCATTTGTCAGACTTGCACTATTGAGTTGACCCCATATTGACACTGTGACTCTGTGTATTATATGTATGTTATTGTAGAGTCATGTTAATACGAGCTATAATATGAAGGAAGGGGTCTTTTTTTCTTAATTTATGATGATGCATCAAATATAATGTAGGCTATGACCCTTTGGAATTGTCCAGTGAAACAGGAAAATACCAAGTATCTTGAAACCTGTTGAGATCTCCACCCCTAAACCATAGGCCATATATCATAATTCTTGTTTCTAATGTAGGCCATATATCATAATTCTTGTTTCTAATGTGTACATGACCCTCAGAAGTTGTCTTTAACCCAATTTATAAAGCAGTTTTCAAGATCGTACTGTGCATTTAGAGAAACATACCAATCAAGAAATGATTTAAAATTTGCTACTGTACACATGTAAGCATGTACAAAGACTCCGAATCTTTAGAACCAGGTAATTTTTTTGGAGGGGAGGGGTTGGAAAATAGGCATTTGATTTAATCATTTATTGTAAAATAATTAAACCTGAATATTATTTTGTTATTGATCTTTAGGTAAAAAAAAAGACTTCTGATCATATCTCCGTCAATAGATCATTTGTCTATTAAGTGTTATGTGATGTTTTTAAAACATATTAAGGAACAATTTTTTTACCAGTTTATCAACTTTTTTTAGATCCCAAATTATATTTTGATTTTGATAGATCATTCAACAATTAAGAAAAGTGTAAATGTAATTTTTTTAAATATTTTTTAGGATTAATAAATGCAAGTTTTTTGGGTTTTTTTTCTAAGAAAAATGTCATTTTATTAACAGTTTAATGAGGGATACATGCATCTATCAAGAAATTTTTTCCAGGGGGGGGGGGGGCGGCAACAGTTATTTGAGATTCCGGGGGGGGGGGGGGGGGGTCCGAGGCATATTTTTGGCAATGTATGTTATTTGGAAATTTTGAATTTTGATGGGGGTTTTGCCCCCCCCCCCCCCTCCCCCCGACCCATTTCTAGATCCGCGCATGGGATAACTGTATATTTACTGCTACTATTTCAATACAAGAAATAAATTTAATTTTTCAAAACCTTATTGCACATCTTTAGGACAGTCCCTGTCATATCACAAGATATAATATGTCTATTCATTAAATCATTAGATGAGTTCTGGGATCTAGGTTTTTTTGGGAGAGATAAATGTCAATTTTCTGCTACTATTTGACTCCCTGGTGAAATTTTAATTAAAAACCTTAATACACAAACACCTTTAGGACAGTTCCAATCATATCCCAAGATATATGTCTATTCATTAAATCATAAGAGGAGTTTTGGGATCTAGGTGGGTTTGGTAGTGATAAACGTCAATTTTCTGCTACTATTTGACTCCCTGGATGAAATTTTAAATTTTTAAAACCTTATTGCGCATCTATAGAGCAGCCCCAATCACACCCCAAGAGATGACGTAGCTACTCCAAAAGTTGTAAGAGAAGTTCTGGGAACCATATTTTTTTGGCAAAAAATCCCCAGAATAAATTAAAAAAAAATGAAACCTGATCACACTTCAAAATGACACCCCAGTCATATTCTTGAAGATCATTTGGCTACTGCAAAAATGTTGACGTTTTTGAAACCAGATTTTTTGTCCAAAAATTTTTTAAGCCACCAAATGACTCCAAGCAGAGATTTTCGAAACCTGATTGCCCACGTATAGGACACCCCAAAACATATCCAAGAGATGTTTTTTATCGTTGAAAATGTTGGAAGAGGTCGAGTTTTTATGGAAAAACGTCATTTTTTACCAATGTTTCGACCCCCAGGACTACCAGAGAGTTTTTGAAACATTTTTACAAAACAAAATGACACCGTAAATCAAGCTCAAAGAGTTCAGTTTGGTGGTTTGTAAGATGTAAGAACAGTTTTAGAAAGTAAAACGTGACAGACAGACAGATGTAACAAGGCAACAACATGATACTCGAACTCTCTTTAGAACGTGCGGGTATAAAAATAGAAATAAAAAGGTGCATTGTTGACAAAAATAAGCTGAGGCTACAGATAGGAATTTGTTTTAGCAAATGACAAGAAAAACTTTCCATTTTACTGTGAAATGGAGGAAATCATTCGAAAAGATCATGCTGTTTCCCCAATGAAAATGAACAATGAAAAAGTACTAAATTTAATGTAAATATACTTTTTGAATTTTTACATCTGAGACCTGACCAAATTTAACAAAAATGTGTGCTGCAAAGGAATTTTTCCCTGCTCATAAATCTTGAGTTTATTCATAAGACTATGAAATACAAAACATATGGAAATAGAATAACCTCTTTTTGAGTCTTTAATTAAAAATTTTTTTTTATTATAATTTATTTATTTTGTGTATTTACAGATGACTTGTAAGTGCAGTTTGGAGAGTGTACAGTGTGTTAAGACAATGCAATGGACTGTATTGTACTGGATGTGGTCATTTATACTGCTGCCCAGGATGTGCCGAAAGATTGGAGTGTTCCATTTGTCGAGGCAAACTTTCAAAAGTTGTAAAAATGTTCAAAGCATAATCAATTTGCTGCAACAGAAATTGAACGAAGTTTGAATATCCATGATGCATGTACACACATGTGTTTCACCTCCAGCTAAGCGGTGTATTTTAAATGTGCAAGTGGAGAGTTTTCAAGCCGCTGTGACGTCATTTTTCAGAACCTTATTTTATATACGAGATTCAGGTAATTTCTCGGTAATTTCTCTACACACGCTACTTTTTTTTTAGATATTTATTGCACAAATGCAAGCTTTCCAATAATACATGTACATATTTAATACTTTCACATATAATATTTATACCATGACGCTGTTGTGTAACTCGGTATATATAGCAGAAGTATATACATGCTTACAAATACCTCCATGATTTTTCCACTAATGATTTTTCATTTCGACGTCGGAAGCAAATCAAAAAAAGATGTAAATAAATGTTGTAAAAGGATTGTGTACATCTAATATAAAAGGGCGCTGACCCACTTTTTAATTTGTTTCTGTTTCCGACCTGCCGCTCTCTCTCTCTCTCTCTCTCTCTCTCTCTCTCTCCTAATGGTCCTAACTTCACCAAACTTGCATGGCTTGTGCGCCTTATGATACTGATGCACCTGACAGGCTTGAATTTTGAATCTGAGCCATAGGTTTCGGGTTTTCGCAGAGTATCTTCAGCTGATCCCCATTTTCGGGGATACTTGGAAAAACCTTCACCTTATGCACACTTGTTTGATAGATGTGTTTGTTGTGAGATGATATAACATAATTCCAATGATGTAGTATATGTATGATATGAAACACTTTTGTTTTATATGATACGATATTACATAATATATTTTGTTATACTTTCATGTTAAATACTGAAATCTGATTGGTTAAGAAGCAGTTAATAATATTTACTATTACCCTCAGCGTTAGCAACGCACTTGGCAACGGGTAACATTAAAAAATGTTACATGCGCGAAAATTATGCGCGTACGGTTCGCTGTAGAAATCACGTTATTCCTATATAAAAGCAGTAAAATTTTCTTAAAAATTTTAAAAAAGACATTCAGTATAACAAAATAAATAGTGCCTGTTTGGGAGGATAACAGTTGAAATTGACACCCCGAGAAAACCATTGTCAACCTCCGCTTCGCGTCGGTTGACAATGGTTTTCTCGGGGTGTCAATTTCAACTGTTACCCTCCCAAACAGGCACTATTTATATAATATTGTACAAACTTACATGATACAATATGAAATTAAATCGAATGTTCTATATGTTATGATATGTTGTTATACTTTCATGTTAAATACTGAAATCTGATTGGTTAAGACGCAGTTAATAATATTTACTATTACCCTCAGCGTTAGCAACGCACTTGGCAACGGGTAACATTAAAAAATGTTACATGCGCGAAAATAATGCGCGTACGGTTCGCTGTAGAATTCACGTTATTCCTATATAAAAGCAGTCAAATTTTATTAAAAATTTTTAAAAAGAAATTCAGTATAACAAAATAAATAGTGCCTGTTTGGGAGGATAACAGTTGAAATTGACACCCCGAGAAAACCATTGTCAACCTCCGCTTCGCGTCGGTTGACAATGGTTTTCTCGGGGTGTCAATTTCAACTGTTACCCTCCCAAACAGGCACTATTTATATAATATTGTATCATGATATTGTTATGTATAGTATTGTATATAATAATTCAATATTGTATAATATGATATTGTATTATATATTTTGTATCACAAGATATTGTAAAATATTTAATATTGTATCATATAATATGATATTGTATTATATGATATTGTATTATAAATATTATATCACATGAAATTGTATCATATGATATTGTAAAATATAATATTATATCATAATTATGAAAAGATTTTGTATAATATGATATTATATATTATTATATCACATGATATTGTATGATATACAGGTGACACTTGATGGCTCCAACTTCGAAATAAAACCTTATACTTATTTCATTGTTTTCACACTTGACAACTCGAAGTGGTTGCTGTGTACACAGGTGGCCGATCAAGCGTATTAGCTCCGTGTGGACCTTACCTGGATGGTTGAGTGAACGCCTGGGGGCTAGCGTGGTAGAATTAATTGGTTGATTACGAAACTGACACTACCCCTTGCTTCCTTCAAAGGGTAGATAGGTAATTTCTAACTGATCAATTAATTTCAACAACTTGTAAAAATTACGGTATATTAAACCGCTCTTTACGTTATATATTCTATAAATCAGAAAACAAAATATGCTTAAAAAAATTTTAACGTGAAAAAAAAACACAACTAAATAAACACACAACTCAGTTCTGTTTTGTTTAAATTGAAATAATGTACCAGAAAATACGAATAAGATCATGTTCGGCTATCGTTCCATGTTATAAATATAAATTTCCAGCTACTATAATTTTAGAACTAATATGACCAAAACAAATATTTCCGGAATTTTTAAACTTTCGATATCTCAAACTCTTGATCTCTCAAAGTTTAAACATGATCCCCTGAAGTTCAAATTATCGAGATTCACTTGTAATACAATATGGTAACAAATATATTGTATCCAATGATGCATATCATATATAATACAATGGCATACAATACAATATCATCCTGTATCATATAATATCATGTGTTACAATTTTGTGATTTATTTTGTGATTTGATATTTTATAATATGATACTATATTGTATCATATATCATACCTTATGATATTGTATTTCGTGATCATATATAATGTTTTACAAGATACAAAACGTTATCATATTATATGATACAATATCATATTTTGATACAATGTCATATCGTATGTTACAATACCATATTTTATCATTATATATTACAGAATTATATTGTATCATATGATATATATTGTATAGAATCATAGGATGCAATATCGTATTTTATATTATTGTATTGATAAAAATTGTATCTTCCAATACAGTATTAAATGAACAAATGATTTTCAAACTATTATTTACATATGATATACGATATTGTGTCAAAACAGCATCCATGAATTTCCAAGATCATGAACATGATGAACTGTGATTTTCATATAATATGATAAAGGGGGTCTCAAAAAGATGATGCCTAGTCTCGGTGAGCTTTGTTATTTGTGAATACCTATGTTAACTATGATAGCATTTACCTACAATTTTGTAAACACAAATTGGAAATATTAAAAATCTTCATTTATATTTACATGTGTTTTCCATTTTATTTCGCAAGTTTAAAACGTTCTCCCTACTTTCTATAAATTACTTCTTTAGGAATTCATTATTTTATCAATCATCAATAGAATGAGTATAGATTACGTTAACAGTTCTTTCATCTTAATGATAATTTTAGTTTTATTTTTTGTTTCGTTCCAATGCTTGACCAAATTTTAATGTATGAAATTGAATTTAATGAAAATTTAACATTCTTCAGTTTCCGATGTCGGAAAAGCGTGCTCCGGAGAAAGTCTGAGGCAAGATATTTTTTGTGCGCAATAAATATGCAATTTTTTCAGTGGTTGGTATTTTAGCTCCCTGGTCGTCCATTCGAATTTTTTTCAGACCAGGAGCTAAAGACCTGCATTTGGCTGTGTCGGACCGGAAGTATTTGATAAAACATCATTCGTTTGAAAAAGCAAAGGTTTATCACACTGATCGTATACACCACACGTGATTAAATAGTTTATAAAAACGCTTTACATATGTATATCAACTGCATGTAGTTTTATAAATAAAAACACTTAAAGCAATCATTGAATAGAGAGCTTTATAATAGATGTAAAACTGAACATTCAGCTATTGAAAACCTCACCTCAACATAAACATAATTATTTGGTCGGAAAGAGAATCGTTTCGTTAAGACATCAGTAATGATACTTAGACAGAGTATCCAAACACTTCAACTTCACAAAGAGTGAGATACTCAGTTATCATGGAGATCTTTACGAATCTCCCCTGTGGTAATGTCGTACAGGCGATGACTACCAGCTGTGACAAAGTACCGGGACCTGCAAAGAATCCACAGGGAGTGTTGACATCTGACTCTGTCAGCCCTACAGTGACGGTAACATTCCGCAGCCGGTCTGACACATCTAAATAAAAAAACAAAACATATATTAATGTGAAACTGTTTACTTATAATTCTAAAACCTGCATAGATTCCATTTTTTCTTATATTTTTTCGTCTTTTTATCTCCTTGCAAAAAATAAAAACGTAAAAGATAAATGGGTATTCCCCGTTTCATTTTCACGGATGTAATCAAAGCTGTTCTCCACTATTTTACGTCGTTTTACAATGACGTTACTTTGTAGACTATACCGATAGTTCGTTTAACAATGTTTCTGTTTACCATTACCTTGTCCCCACTTGTCCATTCCTCTATTGAATATTCTGAGAGATCTGATGGAATATACAGCCTGTAGATCCACCAACCACCACGGTGTTGTGTCTCCACCCGCTGTGCTGGTACACAAGTCTACGACGAAGTCTGTACCGTTGTTGCCATCAACTGCCAGATTGGCAGAGTAGATCAGTCCAACTTCTGCCCATGTAAACGTTGATGATTGTGTTGCAGGCTTATGGAACGCAAGGTTGGAAACAGCTGTCAACAATATTACAAAAATGCCGATATATATTGATTATTTAAAGGAAATACAATACATTGACCGTTCATTAAAAAAAATCAACGGCTTTAAAAGACCTTATTCTTTTAAAGTGTAATTTTGAATATCATGTAGAATAGACTAACAAATAGTATCGCTTTCCCTTCCCCTCCTCCCTTTTTCTGTCTATCTCTAATTCTCTCTTCAAAAACCTATCATCCACCTCTCTCTCTCTCTCTCTCTCTCTCTCTCTCTCTCTCTCTCTTTCTCTCTCTGTGTTAATATTATAAGCATCCCATTTAACATGCAGTTATAATATAAATTGAGCCCCCTAAAGTTTGTAATATGAAACGAAATCTTTTTTTCATCATTTTAACGTGTTTATTTGAGAGAGAGAGAGAGAGAGAGAGAGAGGGAGAGAGAGAGAGAGAAAAGAAACAGCAAAGGATCAACTTGTTAATATTAAAATTCTAACTTGATAAAAATGATTGGTTTATCAGATACATGATGTAAAACAATGTGGTTTCAACAATAATTCCAGGTACATTTGTACATGGCTTATTACTGAACACTTTGATTATGTGAAACATATCTTGTTATTTGAGAGTTTAATGTTTCAAGTATTAAACATAAGGCAAACATTCCATTTTTTAAAAACAATATTTTAATAGCATACCGCAGAACTTCAACTGCGCAGAAAATGTATTAGAATTTAAAGAACGATGCAAATAGAACAAAAACCCATTTTTTTCGTTATATAACTATAACTATAATCATAAAATGGAGTTGTCTTCCTTTGCTTGTTCATATTTAGTTATTTATCATTGAATATAATGATTAAGGACGTTTTATGATCAAAATTTAACAAGTATCTTTGTAATTTCTAAATAAACAAATAAACTTGTTAATAAAAAAGTATTAATTGGCTAACCACAATCAGTAATAAGCAGAACATTTAAAATGATTTTGGTATAAATGCCAGATGTGGAATCAATGAAGGTTAAATATTTAAAAGTTTTAACAGGAGAAGTGAGTAACACATGGTAGATTTTAGAGCTTATTCTTTAGTTTATATGTCCACAGGGAGAGTGTTTGTTCCCCAAGGGATTGGAGATGGCAGGTTGTTGTATTTAGCCACCTTGTTTTAGTTTATCTATGAAAGCATATACTGTTATACACATAACAATTTATTGAAAGTTAACAAATATGGGAAAATTATTTTCATCAGTCTTGCACCTTTTTAATATGCACTTTATTCCTGTCTTTTTTCTTTTTTGTTAAAATTGTAGGCCTCATTGTCCATTTTTATAATATTTCTAGCAGGGAGGTGGTCGTCATTACAATATTACGATTTTTCTACTCCATTATGAAACTTAATTTAATGCATAAGACTCCTCGACAAGTATTTGTATAGGCTATCGTACTTAAGTGACTATTGCTTTTGTTGTTGTAATAAGCTAGACTTATGCATCTTTCTTTTTAACTTAATGGGTATTTATTTTTATTGATCTTGAAATAAAATATAAGCATGCGCCAACTCTTTGTGTTGCAGCAAAAGACATATCAATGAAACAAATACATTGATTATTTTAAGTAATGAGGATCACTGTTTTATTAGTTTCATTTTATATTATGTGAACAGATTTACATTGTCTGTATAAAATAATCGACATTTAACCCACCTCGAATACAATGGACTTTCTTACTGGACAGCGTCACACATTGATCGTCTGAGGAGCACGCCAGACATTCCTGGTTCATTTCTGGTACATTTACAGTCTACAAGACGGTCACGGTTGATTATAAAAGCATGTTATTTACTTTGGTTAACATAGACATGTACATTATACGTGGCTATCTGTTAGGTTTGGTTTTCTTTTTTTAATAACAAATTTTACGAATTTCAATCGCTGAAATTTTACTTATAGGTGTTCCTGCAATGTATTTTGTGTTGTTGCTGATAAAACACACAAAGTCAATGTTCAAAAGTAAGAAAGAATTTTCATTTATTTGTTCCTCCATTTACTGGCTTCAATTTGCGAGCTATGAACTATACAGTACATGTAGGTCTCAAATTGGTATTGTAACTAAGCGTACCTGGGATTTTGGTTAATCAGTGCATTTTAACCCTGAGAAATTTCGTTTCTGATATTTATTTTGCAAAATCGCGTTTCTTAACTTTTTTTCTATGATATATCTTTCATTCAATTTAAACATTACCATTCTACCTACTAATAACTTACATTGTTTACAAGATGCAGAAAAAAAATTATAATGGGTATCCAAAACGCTATGATTTAAACAAATTAGCCTCTTAACCATTTGAAGATTCTTGCACACAATTTACAGCTTTTTTTAACGAATATTTTTCTATATCTTGTAAATTTACAAGAATGCTTTATTATTCCCCCTTAAATATAAGGAGCCCGTTTTTCTAACAAACTCTTATTCCTCAGGACATATGATAAAACAAGCAATATTAAAAATGTATGATCTTAAAAAAATGTCATTGATACTTCGTATTATGAACATTTCTTACGTATTATTGACCAGTCAAAAACAGAAGAGATAAAACAATACCTGATTAAGTTCAATTCTAACATAGTCGGGATTGGTTTCCGTTTTGTCGATGGCCGACACGAGTTCACACAACAGTTCCTGTTTCCGGTAGTTGACTCCCCGACATAGCTTGGGTCTCTGTCTACATTCCCGGACACACTGCTGTTTTCCAATGATCTCCAACACCCGAACAACGGGACCACGATACCTCTCACCGGGAACAACCGCAGATGTCACTCCCTCGTACAATGATACAACACACAACAGTACTGTTGTAAATGTCACTTCATTCAAATATTTACCAATCAGAAGGTGAACCATTCTGTGCTTGTTTCAGATTTAAGTATAAAATTAAATGATGGTTTTTAGGTTCTGTTTTTTGCTTTGCTTAAACAATTACACTTTGTATTATATACCACCAGCCTAATACGTGTATCTTTTTCGCAGAAAAAATATAAATTAAAATTGAATGAAATTCTATCAAAGAACTCTCCTTGAAAAGCTTTTAACGAAATTAATAAAATATATTAAAAGATTCTCTAGAAAAGCTGTCTTTGAACAATGGAATCGACAAAAAAACCATTTCAATGAACGATTATGTCGTAAACAGAATGTGATATTTTGTTCAAGTTACTTTGTTCTTTATGATATTTCTACATCATTTACCATCAATTTCCCTTATAGCTGATCTTTTAATTTCTGAATTCAAAATCTGTTGGTATTTCCGATAATTATAAGACATCGTTGGCATTTCTGTATAATCATTGTTCCCTTCTGTTAATTGACTGTACATCTACTGTACAGAGGCAATGTACTCTACTGACCAACACTGTACCCCACTGTACGAGATTCTAACAAACATTGCATTGTTCTGTCACCTACTGCAACATTTATTTTTTTTATAATTTGTAAAAAAAAAAAGTAACTGAAATTTAGTTTCTTCCAAAGTCCATATTTGATACCAAATCCTGGATTTTTATATTTTGTTTTTTTGCATTCCCCAGTATTACTTTAAAGAGAGAACAGGCTTCTAATTTTATTTTATTTTTAATTTTTTGGCGAAATAATTATTACATACGCATATTTAGAATTATTTCCGATATAAGTGCAACATATTATGTATTTAAATTGCAGAAAGTTGAAATTGTTTGTACCATTAAGTCAATACAGTAATAATAATATTACTTTTTTAACAATGAAAAAATATTATTACATGATTGCAGAAAGTTGAAGTTGTTTGTACCATTCAGTCAATACAGTAAAATTAATATTACTTTTTTAACAATGAAAAAATATTATTACATGATTGCAGAAAGTGGAGGTAACCGTTCACTCCCGACTTCCAGCTTAGTTAGTGATATTTATATCATATTTTCGTGTTAAGTCTTTTTTTGTTCAAAATCAACTAACTATCAACTAGTTGACAATATTTGATCTACACATTATCGGCCAATAGTAACTTTTTTATTAACGACTGGTGGTAGCGTAGCAAACGCAGTACACATTAGAGTGTACGTGTAACTGCCATACAAATCGCAATTTATTTTAATTTTCCAACGGTGTCTTATATTTCACCAAGTGTCCCTGTAAACACGTTACCAAGCAGTCAAGGACAAGGTCTGGGAAAATGGAAAAAATCTTATATCAATTGTTGTAACAGTATACAAAGTGTAATGTAACATTTGAAACATGCATTTTTTTTCTAAGCGCGTTTATTGAAACCGCACATGCCATAACCGACTTTATGTGTATACTACCCGTGTGATACACCCTCGTGCAGGTGTGTTAAGGCTTCCTATAGCGATGTATAGAAAAACATTTGTCTGTACTTCATACAATATGGCAGTACACTTAACTTTGACATCACAATCTGCATTCCATTCGATAGTACTCAGGGAATGTATCGTAACGTTGATATTGAAACATTTATTAAAACTACGTGTTTCCTTTACATAGATGTTGCTGTTAATCGTCCTTATTTATAGACCTCATTTATTGAAAGTTCTTACTTCACACAAATATTGCTAATGATCAAAGGGTGTGTCATGACCTTGACCCAAGGTTAATTGAGGAAGTTCAAGGTCATTATTCTAAAAAGGCTAAATTCTGTCTGTGTCATGTCTTGTATTAATGTAAAAATTAGAAGCTAAAATTTGACACAAAGCTTGCTTGTCTCAAGCCACAAAAAAGTATTTTTAGATTCTCATCCCCGTCTCTCTGGAAATGGACTGCCCCGATGAATTTTTTTTTGTTGGGGAAAAAAATGTGTGGAAAAAAAATTCGGAAAAAATCGGGCTCAGAATACCAATAAAATGTTTAAATATTATATGGCTGGCTGATATGTGGATTTCGTTTGATTCAAGTCATGGTTGTTAACGGAAGGATGCAAACGTTCTCATGCATTAACAGTTAACTTAAAATAAAATGGAATTAACGGATAGAAGTGGGTTTGTTTACTCCTATTAGCTTGAACAGTTTTGAAAAATAGAGCAGTTGTTATTTATAGAAAATAGACAGTGAAATAGATTAATCCAATATTTTCTATAATAGCAAAAATACACGTTATGATTTTTTTCTTAGCGGGGGATATCAATTGTGAGCAGTACCTCTAGTGCTGATGTTAAGTATCAAATAGTCGACAGATTATATAATTTAAGTTTATGAATATAAGTATGTTTACAAGGTATTGATTAAAACAAAACAGCTTCCTTACTGATCAAATAAAGTATCTAGCATTGCTGGGAATATATCATCAGTGAGAGGATTGTAGCTTCTACAGTTATTCCTACCTGTAAAAAGGTTGTTTTTTTATTGACTCCACGGTTATAAAACGGAATCAAACCCAACACGTTCTGATTAGGTAAAAGCACTCCAGTGTAATAGGTATTGTTAATAAGAGAAATTCAATATAAAAGTTCATAAAAAGCATGCATGCAGTGTTATAGATATATAACATTTAGTTTAATGTTAAACTCCAAGAATAAGTATCGGTAAGATTTCTCACATCTATCAGGAGTGAACCTGAAAGGGTGGGAACGCGCAAACATTTAACATAATACGGTATCGTATCTTTGATATTAATTAGAAAGAGAATCCAAACACGTCGATTTCACATAGAGTAAGAGCCTCAGTTGTCTTGGAGATCTTCACGAATCTTCCCCGTCGTAATGTCGTACAGTCGATGACGACCAGCTGTGACGCGGTACCGGGACCAGCAAAGAAACCACAAGGATTGTTCACATCAAATTCTGTCAACCCTACAGTGACGGTAACGTCCCGAAGTCGGTCTGACGCAGATGTAAAAATTAACAAAAACATTTAAAGAACAATGTTTTCCAAGTTAAAGTTGTTTCTTTATTTTATTACTCATGTTATATTTCTTAGAAATTTAATTACCTCTCAACAAAAACATTTGCTACCAAGTTATAATTTAGCAATGTAGTTTCCCTGTAAGCATACCTGACAACATCACTTTGAACACGTACCTCCTCCTGCGTCAATCCCTCTGTTCAGTATTTTGACAGATATAATGGTATACAGAGTCATTAGGTCCACCCTCCACCAGGGATTTGTGTCGTGTCCTCCTGTGTGTGTACACTCTTCTTGGAGAAGGTTTGTACCTCTGTTACCATCTGCTGCCAACTGTGCTCCATAAAGTTGAAACGTTGAAGACTGTTCGGTAGGTTTACCCAATGCAAGTGCTAAGAGAACTATCAACAATATTTGGTGATTGTGTTAATAAAATACAATGTGATACAGTGAGTGTTTATGACCAAAAATTAAAGAAAATTAAAATTACTTTAAATAATTTTCCATTTTAGATGAACTTTCATTCAATGTCTACAATGCCAAATTATGTTTCTGTTAGAAATTTCAGAAAACTTAATTTCATAATAAAACGCTGTCTTTGTTCTTTATGTTGAAACTAATTTGACTTTTATTACTTGAAAATTTAGCTACTTTCCATTATAAATAGCTTATACTGAAATATGATGCGATTAAACTCCTTCCGACTTTTGCAGCAAACATTAAGGAAGTCGTTTCCTCATGGTTTAATTAAAAACATTATAAATTTTATTGTCATAAGTAAAATTTGTTCTGCACAAAATATTTTTTAAATTATATTAATATTATTTTGCATTTTATGGTTTAAGCTGATACAAAAATAAATCTAAAGCAAAACAGATGACATTCGATCTAATTTCCTAAATTGTTTTCTTCAAGACTTTTTTTGCAGTGCTAAAAAAAAGTTAAAATGTATTTTTGAGTCAAAAAAATTTGCATGATTTCTGTTGATTCTTTTCTTTCTGATGATTTTTTTTGTACGACAATTATATGGCACGCAATTTAAACATGTTAAAAAAAAGCTGTAATATCACCGCAAAATAACATTAGTATAAAATCAGTATAAAAAGTTAAAGATAATTAATATTTAAGTATCATCATTCCTTGTTACTTTTAGCTCAAGACCTTATGCTTTTTGTTTGTTGAGCTTCACCGCCCTTCGTGAGTGAGCATTAAATGGTAAAAGGATTATTCGATAAATAAACCGTAAAATGTGTCGTTTCTATTTAAGTTTAGTCATTATACATTGTCTGTGGATGAACAAAGGCGTTTAAAAGTACATGCTTTTAAATATCATACATAATACATAGAAATAAGTGATGTTGAAAATCAATTTGTTTTAGAAATCAATACAGCTGTGTTTACATTATTTTTGTAGATACTTCATGATTTCCCTTCGCAAGCGTGGAAATATTCATTTTACAAATGAATATTTTTAAATGCTGTTTTTTTTTAATTTTTGTATATTCTGTGTCCAACATTTTCATTAATTGCTTTCTTAACACATTCCTGAAAATTGAAATACAAAAAAAATAAATAAATACATTGCTAGATATTTAAAAGAGCAGACAGGGATGAAAAAATCTAAACTAAAATAAATGATCTATAATTGTACATTTGTGGTCTTAATTTCTTTTAGTTTGAGTTTCTTATTGTTGTGGTTATCCCATATGTATTGTTATTGGTGTTTTGAATTTTAAAACAATTATAATAAAAAGTACCTTGAATCGAATGCGATTTAACAGATTTGTGTAATTTGTATACAAATTAAACCACTATCACATCGATGTAAAAAGCTGAATAAAGCCTGTAAAGGTCTCAATTCATTTGGAAAACTACTGCTAGAAAAAAGGATGAAACAAATGTATTTAGATGTAGGTGTATCTCATTACATGTGTTTTCTGATTCCTGAGTAAAATTCAGATCACTAGATAACCCACCTCGAATACAATGAACTTTCTTACTGGAGAAGGTCACACACTGATCGTCAGAAGAACACGTCAGGCATTCATCTGGTACATTGGCAGTCTACAAAACGGTCACGATGGGTAATGAGAACATTTGTAAGTTGTAATTGACTTGAATCAACAATATCATGGACATGATGTCGTTGATTAACCTTCACGAATCATTTGCAAAGTTTATTTTAACCATTGTAATAAAATCTCTTAAATTTGGTTCACAAATATTTCTGAATATCATATTTTTAAAAAGTGAGTATCTAAACGGTTGATAACGGAAAATAATAAATATCAAAAACGTAAGTCATAAACAACATCTCTGGAGAATGTAGTTAGAAAGATCCTATATAGAAAGTCTATAAAAGGATGTGAAATTTTTCTCCAATTATTCTTAAAATCAACATAAAAGGTGTGTTGTCACGATTTTAGCCAAATTTGATTTTCCCATTTTTATTGTTTACAAAGCTTTAGAAATGCACTTCTAGGATTAAGGAAAATTCGATTATCGGTTAAACAGTTATAGCAAGATACAGAGCTCACTATTCTTTTAATGACAACAAGGCTTGTGCCTGTGTTTGTTTACGTCAATTCATTAACACGGTAACAATTCTTTTTCAAGCTGATTTCTGTCTCTTCTCATTCATTATAAGCATGAATAAATAGTTTCTAGCATTTATCAGATTTATTTAAGGTCTTTAACTGGAATTTTTACTTCAATTTTCAAAACGTAAACAAAGACAAAGAATCGCGAGATGTGTATATCGCTTATAACATGACCCTCAAATTTTTTTTGAATATTACCAGTCGAATATTAGAAATGCCACACAGAAGCATCGTTAATAACAAACCGTTGGCCTTGGGTTAAACATCATACTGCGCTGTTCCCTGGACCTTGGGAAAATATTCTGGTCTATTGATTACTCAAGCAATAAATAATTGCATACTTTTATATAGTCCTATAGAAATTCCACCCTCTCCATTCTGGCCTCACTCTACCACCAGGAATCATGATTTGAATTAACTAGAATATTCACCATTAAGATGATTTCATACAACTTACACTATTTCTGGCGAAATCGTTTTCGAAAAGAACATCTTAACTTATTCTTTTAAAGTACAGCAATTATTATTTCCTCTTTTAAGACATAACCACCTTATTTTACATTAACAAACTTGAATCAATCAGGATGCTCTGGTTCGGTTCTTCTTGAGAAGAAATGGTAAATTAGCAAACAATTTACGGACAGACAGGCGCTGGACTAAAAGTTTTTATAACTAATTATATATAAGCTTTATATTAGAGCTTAATAAGTTTTAATAATGTCCCTTTTAACGCGTGTAAATTATCAAGCTGCATTACATGTTATATTTAAAGAAACTGTTAGATTATATTGATAATTCTAACAAATTTTAAACTAGATTTTCATGTTTATTAACGTGACATTTATTGCAGGATGACAGTTGACAACATAGAATAATTAAATATAAACAAAAACTAGGAAACATTACAAAATATGATGCATTCAACACAATGTTGTTAACAATTCGTATTATAATTACTTCTGACTATAAATTACCAGTAAAAACAGAAGGAACAATTGAAATAAACTGGATAAAACGATACCTTATCTACTTTAATCCTCACATAGTTTGGATTGGGTTCCGTTTCGTCGATGGCCGTCACGAGTTCACACAGCAGTTCCCGTTTCCGGTAGTTGACTCCCCGACATAGCTTGGGTCTGTGTCTACATTTCCGGACACACTGCTGTTGTCCAATGATCTCCAACACCCGGACAACGGGACAACGATACCTCTCACCGGGAACAACCGAACATGTCACTCCATTGTATAATGTTACAGTGCAAAACATAACTGTTGTGAATGCAACCTCTTTCAAAGATATATCAGTCATTCTGTTCTTGCTCTAAAACATGATATACAGTTAAGTTAGATTATGGTTGTCTTTGCTTAGGTGAATAGCTATGTTTTGTGGTGAATCCCAGCAGCCTTTTTGTGGATCAGTGCTGTTGCAAAGAGTAAAAACAAAGTTAAAAGCATCAAGTCGAGTTTTAACGTAAGAATTATTATAATTACCAATATTTCATATTACATTAGACGAAAGGTTTTTATTTTCTTATAAATAAGTAATTAGCTTTTAGTTGCAAAAACATTTCA
The DNA here is from genome assembly GCF_025612915.1 of Magallana angulata. Taxonomy (NCBI): domain Eukaryota; kingdom Metazoa; phylum Mollusca; class Bivalvia; order Ostreida; family Ostreidae; genus Magallana; species Magallana angulata. Next base: position 138,172 of record NW_026441653.1, read on the forward strand.
AATATTAGTTTTTTGCAAAGCTATGCCCTTTTTCACATATTTCTACGGCATAAATAATATATCTTATGAATTTCTCTAGGATAACCGTCTTTGAAAGGTTCGGATTCATTTATTGTTCATCAATAAGAACACAAATGAAAATCCTCTTCAAAGAATGAATAACGTCGTCAACAAACTGTAATCTTTTATTCATGTAGCTGTGTTTAACAGTTCTGTGAAGATATCCCCCATATTATTGTGAACCATATTATACGTTAAACTTTAGTTTATGTTAATACCATATAATCCGCTAAATAAAAGATCGTTAGTAAATAAACTACATACAATGACTACATTTTTAATTTTTTTGGAATATTTAAAGATCTCGGTATTTTTATTAAATCATGTATAATCATTTACTCACTTACTTACCATTTTGATAAAAGAAATTAAGCAGTGGAATACCTTTGTGTTAAAAGAAATAAATTAAGCATATCATTAGAATACATGTGATGTTGCAAAGAGTAAAAACAAAGTTAAAAGAATCAAGTAGAGTTTTAACGTAAGAACTATTATCATTACCAATATTTCAATACCAATATTTCAATTATATTAGTTGTGTTTTTCCATATAAATAAGTAATTAGCTTTTAGTTGCAAAAGATTTTGAAAAATATCTTCATCGCAAAGCTATGCCCTTTTTCACATGTTTTTACGACATGAATAATATATCTTATGAATTTTTCTAGGATAACTGTCTTTGAACGGTTAGGATTCTTACATCAATAAAAACAAAAATGAAGATTCTCTTCACAGATTGAATAACGTCGTCAACAAACTGTAATCATCTTTTCATGCAACTGTGTTTTACAGTTCTGTGAGAATATCACCCATACTATTGTGAACCATATTATACGTTATTTTAATATCAGATAATCCGCTAAATAAAAGACCGTTAGAAAATTAAGTACATACAATGACTAAATTTTTAATTTAAATTTATTGGAATGTTTAAATATTTCAGTATTTGTATTAAATCATGTATAATCATTTACTCACTTACTTACTTTTTTTTATATAGAAATTGAGCATTGAATTACATACAGTATTAAACAGTAAGCTCTTAAAACAATTACAATGTTCAGTTAGTTCAAGCATATCTTTTACAACATATACAATAACAAAAGCTGATACAGCTTTGAAAACTCATAGTATAACATTGTAATTTCAGACTATAGCATTGAAATATTATACGATAGCATACAATCTCATAGACTCTCACCATACCATAGCATAGCATGCAACATGATTTTAACTCGGTTTTAAATGTGTTTTTTAAATGTTCACATTGCAGATAAATTTTACTTCTCATCATGTCATCTTATCACCATTATGAACTGGTTGGAACTCCTCTGTGAATAAAGGCGTTTCTGTTCAAAGTTCATGTCATACCATAGCATAGCACTTTATATCATTTCGCCCTTCATTTCAATTTCTCAAAGCATAGCATACAAATCCCATAGCATTTGAAGACCATATTTTAAGCCACCTCCCCTAAAACATACCTGTACCAAGATCAAATAATTGCTGCTAGTCAATCAAATTAAAAACAATATTAATGAGAAAAAATCAGACTTCAATCTCCATATGATCAATACAAAAATCAAGCGTGATACACGAATACAATGTATACATGTAGCTAACCCCCGTGTTTAGTTTTCTGAATATAGTTATATAAATGTTACAGGTGGCGCACACAACTCAAATAACACAAAACTTTTAAAATCAGTCAAATGAAATAAAACAAATTCGAGAAAGTGATGTTTTACATGTCGCTATATTATTGCACTTGTTGCAATCAAATTTAAATACTGCATCACTGATTTCTATGCACAATGTATGGTGTGTACACATTTCTTCTTCAAATGCCTTTTATTATTCACACAAAGAGTAAGTTAACTAAAAAGTTCTGGAAACCACTTTGTTGTTTTTTTTTTTGAAGTTCTTTAATTATCAAATACGTTTATCAATGATAACGGTTACTGATTACCAACTTGTCAATAATGCAGAATGCTACTAACGAAATCCATTACAAATGCAAACTGTTAAAGGTCCTAATTATTCTTTTGAAGTGCGTTATTCAAGCTGTTCTTGGTAGAGAAAGGAACTTTATTTCTCATGAAACTTCCTCCTACAGTACAATGATGTTGTTACAAATTGGTAGATGGTGGTGGATTTTATACAGTTTCCTTGTGCCGTGTTATGGCAGCCTAAAGCCGGGTTTCTCTCAACTTCAGCGAGGACACAGACTGGACGGGAAAGTAATTCAGTCATTCACAGAACTCAGTTTCTTGGACTGTGTGATAGAATGTCTAGTTACACCAAGGTGTAAATCTGTCAACTATTTCAAAGGGGCTAATTTCTGTGAAAGCAATTACGATAATCAGACGACAGCAGAGACTAAGTACGTGGAGATTGCTGGTTGGGTGTACAGTGACAAGGAACATTGGCCAAAGGTAAATGTGCTAGAATCCTTACGTACATTGTCTCTGACACTAAAATCGAATCGCATATTTTTAATCATTTGTATTGCAACTCCTTTACATCTATACACCATTCAGTTGTTACACATATTTGAAAGTCTTGGTTGTAGTGATGTGAGTGGAACTCTATATTGAAAACATTACACTTTTATACGTTAAAAAACTTAAAATGTTTGATAACAAAGTCGATATATGTCTTTCAAATAAAATGAATTTGTTCAATCAAAATTTTTTTCAATGGAATCAGCAAAAACAAAGAAACGTTTTTTTTATATGTCCAAAAGTTGTCACATGATCATCATGTTACAACTTTTGGACCCATCAAAACACCGTTTCTATAAAAAAAGAAGAAGATGGATTTAATAATTCTTTAAAATCACCTATTACTTTGAAAGATTAAAAATAGGAGTTGATCAATTTCATAATTAACTTAATGCTGAAAAGGGTGCTAAGTTTGGTAAACCAAAAAATTGACAGAATTATACATATAGTTTGGTATGTAAAACCTTAAGATTTAAGTATATCAATGCACACATGTTTTCTCTCTAATCATATTGAAACATTTAGCAAGGGTATGGATATAGTTTACGCTTTTTTAAAGTAAACTGTTTATCCACATGAACGATTACCGATTCATGCTGATTATGGCAAATAAAACTACAACGTTATATTTGTTAACATTCATGCATTGAAGTAACACACGCTTTAACTAATAGCCAAAAAAAAAAAACCCTCAAAAAAAAAAAAAAAAAACCCACAACAACAAAAAACAAATCAACATCCGTAGAAACAAGCAGTTGGGAAAGTCATCTTAATACTAAGTCTACTTAAAAAGAAAAAAACATTTTTTTAAATCCTTTTATAATATTTTATAAAATGAGCATATTTCATTATTTCTATAATTATTAATGAGTAAAAATAAGATGTTATGATAACGAACAGTATTCAGAACCAAAATCTTAAGGAAAAACAGTTTAAGGATGTTGGCACCTGAAATAATAGAAATGTCTTTCATCCGAAAACCACTTAGATATAAAAATGGGGAAAGGTCATTTATTTTATTTGTGACCCATGTCACGCGTCATTGTTTGGAAATATTGGGCTCCAAACAGAAATGATAATTTACCTAAAATTTTTGCTAAAATTTGACATAGAAATTGATTTTTTGAAGAAATCAAACAAATATTCATAGTTTGAACTACTATTTAGCTATGATTTTATTACAGTATGAAGCTGAACACATGTTGTGACTATAATGTAAAACATAAGTCAAAGTTTAAAAATTCTTGCTTTACTGGTGGCTTTAAAGGCCAGTACATAATGAACACAACAACACATGTTACAAAACTTTTGGAGTAATCAAACTATAACGTGAATAACAACGATCATAATAATGTCGTCTTTTCAAAACTTTGCATACAGATAGACATACTCTTAATGTCTCATTTAAAAGTAAAACAAGTAGTGGTCACACCTCAAAAATTTGATATACAGCATGAAATAAACTAATTTTAGGCCAAAATTGGAGTTAACTATTTTCTTAACTTCTATGAAATATAAGCTAAATATGACAAAATATATCGAAAGGAATATCAAAATATTTAAATAAGCTTTTTAGAACATTATGAATATATCGTACAGGTCATGATACTTATATCACCATTTAGATAGCAGGTTTTTTTTAAAATCTGTTTCACACTTGTTCATAGATATTTTTTCCAGGCTTTTTCATTTCTTTTAGAGTAGCATGTTCCTACATTGATAAGGCGTCGTATTAAATCAAAAGTACTACCGTTTTCAATCAAATCAACTACATTAACTAAATTAAACCCAAATAAAACTACAGAAAAGAGATACAGTTCTAAAATATTCTTATTTAACACAGAGCATGTCTTTATAATTTGATAAAACGGACAAAACAAATGAAGGGATGGACATTTTTGCTAAATCTTAACCGTTTGTGTCGTGTTATGTACAGTGAAAATTCAAAAATAAGGCGATATATTCACATCGGCGATCCTACAGAAAATGACACGTGTTTAACTATTTTCATGTAGTCTAAGCACTCTTTAACCTACAAAACGATCTTACATACATATTTTACAAAAAATCAAACAGGGAATTTAGCTCCTTTAGATAAGAAACCAGGTTTGAATACGTTTCGGTATTCTATTATTAGTAAACTAACTGTGTATCACGAGCATGAATATCATTTTTAATAGGATCTGGCTGGAGCTTGTTCAAACTCGAATTGTCAACTCAACGAGACATGTAAACACAAGAGATATACTGAGGATACTGTCTTTGAATGTGTTTTGTCAGGTAATATCGATCATCAATTGTTTTGATTTAACATATAAACAAATATTTATATGACTTCTATAAAACTTCATACATGCCAATATTGAGAAGGTACCTTTAGTTTTATTCTGTACTTAAATAAGATGCAGATATTGAATTCGTTTACTATAATTGATTATAATATATTTAAATTCAAAGTCAAAGATCATTCATTACATAAGACTAACTGATGACATTGTTATTCTTTTTACTCCCTAGCGCAACTTGTTGCCCATCAGCATCGCTGCTGTGCGCGCGTGTGTGTGTGTATGTACGTCTGTCTTCGTCAGCTTGAAATCAACTACAGTACCGATCAGACCCAACCTAACAGAAAGTAAATCCCAACTAAACTCTGGGTTTACTAGAGTGGACCCAGAGTAAACCCCAAGTAAACCCAGAGTGGACACGGAGAGTAAACCCCGATCAGAAGTATACCCTAAAAGCAGACGCTACATGTGTAGTCGGAATAAACAAGGGGCAGGAATTGCAGGCAGTATGATGATAAGATGAAATACAGGTCTGCTTAACACTGCAGTGCGTATAGTTGTCTCCAAAAGCAATAATCGAGTAAACCCAAAGTAAACCCCGAGTGGACCCAAATTTTCAAAAAGTAAACCTTAAGTAAACCCAATAAAGTAAACCTAAGGTTTACTTGGAGTTTACTCTGGTGTTAGGTTGGGTATGATCGGTACTGGTCTTTAATAAAAGAAAACCCTTGCACGGATATATATCAAACTTCGTACACTTATTTGGCATGGTAAAAGGATAAACCCTGTTTTCAAGGCAATTAGAAGTATATCGTTAAAATAACACACTTTTAAACATACATTTTATGTACGACTTGACGATAACTACTTCCGCTTCACTACTGTGAAAGAAATTTGAAAGCAGGCAGTTCAAATTAACTACTTGATTTTTTTTAACTAAGTACAGTTAAAAAAAACTTTTTGTAGTAATAGAGGATTAGTACAATTACCAGTCATGTCGCGAGGGGATGCTCCATTTAGCGGTGCCCTTGTTATAACGCAGCTACAATAAACAGTATGTTGACTTAATTCTTAAAAGTTAAATTTTACCAATGATTGTTTCAAATGTACCTTTACTCATGAGATTGTGGAATACCCGATCTAAAAGGAATAGACCTGAATACAACACGACGTGAGGACGCCATTGGTATACACAGGAGGATACACGCCTCGTGTGCTGACGGATACCCCCAGTCTGGTTCAGGACGGCTGAATTGTCAGTCAAACGGAGAGTGGAAATACGACATTGTCTGTAAAGAGGGTAAATGGGTAATGCTTACTTTTTAAATAACGCATCTAAAAAAAAGAAAGATATTATTTGTTTTGTTGCAATAACACAGGTATTAAACCATGTTCACAGCGCCAGTATTGACAACTGAAATTCTTAATCTAACTTAAGGTTATCAAATACAACAAAGCATTCACCAAGATACCCTAACACAAACGATAAATTGTTCATTCATTCATAAGTTAAATTCAAAATGACACTGTTTTCATCAATATGTATGTCTCCATATTGTCTTCCTCATAAATTAATTCACATATATCTCACGCCCGTTTAAAAACTAAAGTTAGTCAGACTCGGTCATCAAGCCTAGTCTGAAAAGAAACTGACCTTGGACTTCCTACAAAAAATACTTTTTTTTAGTATTCTTAACATTTGAAGGAAAAGGGGATACTCCTCCTATGTATCCTTATGATTAACAATATTGGTGCCTATAGTAATTCCTTTTTGGACACTGTATTTATTATCAAAACAAACTGGAAAATGCTGTATTTTGTTTTCGTCATGCTCTGAAAATGGGGTTATTCTTAAAAACAAAAATACATCACCGAGGTGATGTCAACAATCTCGACATTAAATACCAAGAAATGCAGTTTGCTTAAATAAATACCGTGTTATTTATATTATTCATCTACGTGAATCCAATTAGTTGTAAAAAAAATTAAGAATGTTAATGCCCAAATAAACTTTATACACTCTTCAGTGTTTTGTGATTACTTTTTTTTTTAATCTTGAGCTTATTACTACATTGTGAACATTTTTTTTCAAACCTTTTTTTTCAATATTTGCAATCCGTGATGATAAACATCTGTATCATAGAAATGTACGCCGAATAAACTGCACTCCTTGAAACACGATTCTTACTGCTTTTAGCAAAAAAATCCGTTATCAGAATAATACTTTTTTCATATATAGATTTTAAAACCATAGATATTAAAATCAACTGAATTGGATCCTACACAATTTTTATCGTATATCATTAGTGCATATAGGGTAAATGTACGATACTTTGAAAGATTCGACCTTGTAAAATAATGTACTTATTCATGATCTGACTTGATTCGTCTACTAACTGAGATAAGTTTAGTTTTTAAAAAAGAGCTACTTAATCAATGATGTTTTCTCACGATGATTATTGCATTTTCATTATCACTACAACTTTGCATGTTTACAATTTTAAATATCGTTGACAGCTTAAGCTAAAGACATCTGATCTCTGTGCTATATTGCATTACTAAACAGTTCGGTAATATCATTGACAGTTCTGTTTGAACTTGCATTGGATAAACCGGCAAATCAGTCGTCAACGTTTTATATGTACCATGCCCAGTATGCAGTAGATGGCAAAAGAGGTACAGACTTCATTTACGACAATTGTGCACACACAGGAGAACAAGACGAAAATCCGTGGTGGAGGGTGGATCTACAGACTGTGTATTCAATCACATCTGTCAGAATACTCAACAGAGGAATAGACAAGTGGAAAATAGGTAAGAGTACAAAACAACAACACTGAAAGTCAAAATATAATAAAGAAAACAATACTGTTGTTTTAATTTTGATGTTCCAAGCTATAACGTTGACTTAATTATTGAAATTAAACGAAATATCTGATTTGTTACTCTCTTATTTCCCGAATAACATTTAATTTACACAAACTATTCTTTAGTCGCAAATATATTTCGTTATGGAGTACTTCATAATCTGATAAATGTACAAAAGCACTATGCATACAAAATCTATTATGATCATTAAAAAATGCAGTTCTATTAATAAGTGCTGTTTTATTTACAATATCTTATTAACATTATAATATCTGATATTTGTTTTAGATGTGTCAGACCGGCTAAGAAATGTTACCGTCACTGTTGGTCTAACAGAATCAGATGTCAACACTCCCTGTGGATTCTTTGCTGGTCCCGGTACTGCGTCACAGCTGGTCGTCGTTGATTGTCCGACATCACCAGAGGGGAGATTTGTAAAGATCTCAAAGACAACTGAGTTTCTCACTCTTTGCGAAGTGGACGTGTTTGGCATCGCCATCTAATAAATAAAATAAATGAACACTAAGCTGGAACATTATCGTATGTATAGATACATGTGTATACTTGCGCATCCTGGAAAATTGATTATCTATTCATTTCTAAATCACATTACTAAAAACCTTTGGTAAAACTTTGTGTAATACAGCTGTGACCACATATATGCACTTGTTGGTTAGATTGCATATGCCTTTTATTCTTTTGTTATTAATGTTGAGTCAATTTATAAAACGTGCAGTTTTTATTCGTTTTTTTAAATAGTGTAATTTCTAATTTAAGCAATATCGATAAATACAATTAAATCTATTTTTGTTAGTCTAAAAAAGATACTTTGTTTAAAAACAGGCTACAAATATTCTTTGAAATATTTCAGTTGCGCAGTTCACAACATGCCCCTCCCACTGCTGTCCGTAAACAACAGCCACAATAACCTATTCAGAGATTTATTACATGTTTACCACAAGACTATATTGCGCCTGTCTCAGGGCATAAACCCCGGACCGAGGGTCATGAATTTCACAATTTAGGTAGAGAACGTCATAAACATGCATCAATTATAGCCACGCAGTTAGCTTTTTCTCAAATATATATGGGAGAAGTTAGTTTTTCTCTCAAATATATATGGGAGAAGTTAGGAGGACCGTGTCGTGTCCATCCCTATATTATAAGTTAGCATTGACGTTTCTCAGTAAGCCTACCTTATTTCGTCGCTTTGGACCCTTAGCTCCAATTTCAATAACATCATTTCATAGAAGTGATGTCTTTGATGTTTATGTTGAAAAAAAAAATGGACTATTATTTCTGGATATTTAGCGACTTTCCATTAATTTAGCTAACACTGAAATATCATGCGATTAAACTCGCATCGAGTTCTGCAGCAAATATTAAGGAAGTTGTTTCCTTATGGTTTGAGTTGTCAAATTCAAATTTTATTAAGTATGCATGAAATATTACTTAAATTATATTGATATAATTTTGCAATTTTTATGGTTTAAGTTGATAAAAAATAAACCTAAAACAAAACAGGTTACATTCGGGCTTATTTTCTAAGTGTTTTCTTTTACACTACTAAAGCAGTACTAAAAACAATTCAAACTGTTTGTGTTGTTTTCAAAATAATTTTGTATGATTTCTGTTGATTCTTTTCTAATTTTTTCGTACGATACTTATATGGCACACAATTTAAACATATTGAAAAAAGCATTAAAAAACACCACAGTTGCCATATCTCAAGTTCTGCAAACTCATAAAGATCCAATGCAAGCAGATAACATCAGTATAAAAAGTTGAGAACCATTAATATTTTAGTATTCCCATTCCTTGATAATTGTAGCTCAAAACCTCATGCTTTTAATTTGTTCAGCTTCACTGCCCTTCGTGAGTAAGCATTAAATGTTAAAAGGAATATTTGATAAATAAACAGATTAATGTGTCGTTTCTATTAAAGAATAATCAATACACATTTTCTATGGCTGAACAAAGGCACTAAAAGTAAATGCTTTTAAATGTCATACATAATATATAGTGATAAGTGATGTTGAAATACAATTTGTTTTAGAGCTTGTGAAAGTGTTACAGAGCATTTCCAGATTGCTAACAGACGACAGTGTTGGATAGCACTGATACAATATCTGAAACCGATTGGCAGCCTTGAAATCATTCTATGAATTAGTTCCTCTTTGGTATCAAATATCAACTCCTTTTGAAAAATATTGTCAACACTCTATAATGAACGGTAAATGCAGCATAAGAAAATTACCATCTGTTAGACCAATTATCGCACAATGCAACACGCCGACAAGGAAAATAGGACAGTACTGAGATCACTCTCTCGTCCCTATCGTACAAAAACAACGTATATTAAAGACACTGCGGAATTAATCAACAAAATAAAAGCCACACGCTGCCGACCCCCCAAACGCATTATTAATTATTCATTACCTGACAAGCATGAACCCCAACATGGAATTCAATGAACTCCTTTCATCTATATACGAGGCTTATGCACGCAGGCTAATAAATTAAATAAGACATTTCTTATTCCACACCCAGGGAGCTAACGTTTTCATTGAAATGCGTTTTAGAAAACAATTACCTTGAATTTGACGGAGAAGTCTACAAGTAAATCATTGCAGCAAGTGTTACATTAAAGTTTTAGAATTCAGGGAAAAGATAATTTTAAATTCCCTGAAATTTTAAACTTCAATGTAACCTAAATATGAAGTCTTAAATAACTTTGGTTAAATATATGTTTTAAAAGCAATTGCCTTAATACTGCGTAAAATTACAAACCTTGGAGAATAGAGTGTTATTCTCTTGCTCAGCGTCTTGATGATGAGAGACTGTTTCTGCTTCACTCAACCCCAGACTTCACCTTCAGTGGTTTTAAGGACACTTCTTTTTAACAATGTCTTTTAAGAAAAAATATTAAGAACAGCGAACGCTAACGCCTGTTTCCCGCCTACATTTTACATATAGATCAAAATATATCGGAATTTCTGTTAGATATTAAAAAAAACAAAAGTTTTCTGAAAGTTTAAACCAATTGCTAATGATTTATATAGAAATAAAAGTGGATGTCAAGTAATTATATTTTAAACCAAAGTTTCTCTCTTAAAAAAATTTGTCTCTATGAGTGAGGAAAGTCCTATTAAAATAAATAAATTGAACTTTATTCATTTTACAACGATTGATAAACAAGTTCTACAACTTATATTTATATCTTTCGTTTGCACGGATGTTAGAGCGAGTGGTTCTTTGATGTGGGAGGAAGCCGGAGTGCCCGTAGAAAACACAGGTATCCAAGAGGGCGACCACCATACCCTTTTACATACAACCACTGTCGATCACGGGGATCGAACTCGGGTCGCAGTGGTGAGAAGCGAGTGCATAACACTTAATAAACACATGTTAAATGTTAGATATTAAAGAAAATTATCATTTAAATTCATATATTTTAATTATTTTTTAAAAAGTAACAAAGCAAAATTCTTGTTTGGAATGTATTTCTGAATATACAATATAACAAAATATAAAAATCCCCAAAATGTTTGTTTCACCGGTGGGGGAATGTTTGTTAAAAAATCAGTGTTCCGTTAGTTTCTATTATAAAAAAGCTGTTTCAATCCAAAAGTTATCTGTCTTTGTTTGACCAAATCATTTATATTTCGTGAAAATATACATACTTTTTTTACATTATTAAAAACAAATTAAGTAAGACAATCATTAAAAAAAATGACTTTTAGTTAGGGTCGCTGTTTTCTTTGTAATTTGATTATTCTGTTTTGTGGTGAATGGGAAGTCTATATTTGGCAGATCGTGTACAGCGTTCCTAATCCCTGTATTCATGGCCTCATCCCGGTGTCTGTGTGCAACAGATTAATTTAAATAGAATGCTGTTGTAATCCCAAGTTCCCTGTGTGTTGTTTCCTGCACCTTAACAACAGTGTTTTGAACTTTCTTTCTTTTTTAAGTGCTAATGCACATCGCCCAGATGAAACAAATAAATAGTGATTTAAGAAAACCAAAAGCCCAGAATGCACCGAAGTTTTTTAAACATGTGATAATAAAGATAATTATATTTTTATTTATTATTTTACGAAGTTTTCTTTGAAACAATAATTTTGTACTATCTTCTCATTTTGTATCACTAACACTACTGCCGCTGAAAACTTAATTCTGACTCAACATTAGCAATGATCAAGATATATATGTATACCAATAAACCGCATAACTTATTACATGTATTTTAACAAATGATCGGGTTTTGTAATTTGTGAAAAGAAATTCAGAAGAGTGCGGGACATCTGCAACGTTCGGTGCCATATAGAAAGGCTTAATAACTCGTCATGATTAGCACGTGCCGATAATCACATACCGATTCCAACAGTTGCGATGCCTAAGAATCGCAAAAACGTTAAAAAAAGAAACAAAATCTAGATGAAAACATTTTATTTAAGTAGTTTTTGAAGATGGATGAAAACAATATTCTTTGCTTATTCAGGAATACATTGCATAAATGTAGTTTTCGGAATTTTTCTTATGTTTTCTTCTTTCAAGTTCGTGTACTTGTCTGAAAAATAAGATTGCTTTTATTGTAGTTATCTATATTTAATCACCGTACCATTTCTCACTTCTCCATCTCAACCTCTCTCTTTTTTCGCCTCTCTCTCCCTTATCTAGGTTTCCTTTACAACTAAACAACTTGTATCGAGTTCTATGTGTTTATATTTTCTTGATACACAGTATTGAATTAAAAGTATTTACAGGTTACCAAGAATAATTAGGAAACTCTGTGCACTTCCGCAGATGAATTACAAGCTTTGAGAGTGTGTAGCTGGTTGTAGCATTTATCGTTATTCTAACGATGTTGACTCTTGTAGATAGGCTGTTCACCACTTTAACGTCCCAGTGCTCCAATCGTTCAATTTTTCTTGAATACTACAACACATTTTTTTTTCAAAATAAGACATAGCTGAGTAGATTTAAAACTTGACTACAAGATAATATCATAAACTCTGATAACGTTCTCATTTGTAATCTTTTTAAAGCAATAGTTCCATTAGATAAGAAACAAGCCTATAATAATTCGTGTTTTTTTATTATCGACTTTAATGAAGGTTTTAGGGAGGTTTATAGGAATCACCTTGTCCGTCTGTCAGTTCAAAATCTGGGTCAAGTCCACGTCTTTCTTTATGGAGAAACATTAAAAGGTGTGATTTCACACAAAGATTGTTTACATGTGTGGCCTGAAAATTCATGTCTGGTCCATATCTTTTTTATGGAGGAGCATTGAAAGTTCTTACATCACACAAATGTTTCTTAAAACCTTGATCCAAGGTCATTTTGGCAAGGTCAACTGGCAGAAATATTATTCAAATATTGCTTACGACCTGAGGGTATGTCATGATTTTGACCCAAGGTTATTCAATCAAAGTCAGTCATTAGAAGAAAAAGTTCATAATCCGTGTCGGCTTTGTACTGTTTTTATGGAAAAAAAACATTGGAAGTTTCTTTCATAAACAAATTGCCGAAAATGTGTCATGAATTTGACTTACATGTATCGGTTTAAGTTAAACATTGTCATTGTTTTCAAAAATGCTGTATCCTGTCTGGGGCAGATTATAATTGAAAAGTATTAGAATCCATAATTTGACACAAAGACTGTTCATGACCTGTAAAAAAGTCCTGACTTTAGCTTTGGTCATTTCTACAAGTGTAATGCCACTATAAGAGAGGGAGGCATATGCTGTTTTCTAAAAAAAAATCCTTTTAAAAGTTCTTGGTGCAGGGTATCATTTATGAGTACCTCATTTATTAAATTTATAGATATAGAGAACCAAATGTCGTATATCGACACATAAAGCATCGCTTTTTGAAATGCTGATATGGTAGATGTACCACTACTATGGAACAATCACCTGTTGTGTAGGTACGTAGGCGTCTCTGAAGAAGTCCACCATGACGTGGTCTGTCTGTGAAAAAGAGAATGGCACGTAGTCAATGTCTGTTGAACTCTGGAATACTCCCATATCAAGTGTTACCAGACCGTCCCCCGTGACTGTTAATCTCCAGATAGTGTCTCCTTGGCACTATAGGAATACCTCTTTATACTGGCATGGCAAGCTAAACAAAAAATACATATTTACAAAGAACATCAAAATAAGAGGTATCTTTATAAAGTTTATTTAATCATATTGAACTCCCTTTCCTATCAAACGCATTGGTTTATACATTTACACATTAATCAGTAAGAATTGAGATTAGCAAAACTAGACTCGATATTTGAAATGAAAACAACTAAATCATACATATTAACCCAGAATTCTAGCCGCACAAATCATATAAATCCTGTATCCTACCCACACCAACAACTAAATCATACGTATATAATCTGTATCATACCCACACCAAACAACTAAATCATACATATATAATCTGTATCCTACCCACACCAAACAACTAAATCATACGTATATAATCTGTATCCTAGCCACACCAAACAACTAAATCATACGTATATAATCTGTATCGTACCCACACCAAACATCTAAATCATACGTATAAAATCTGTATCCTACCCACACCAAACAATTAAATCATACGTATATAACCTGTATCCTAGCCACACCAAACAACTAAATCATACGTATATAATCTGTATCCTACCCACACCAAACAACTAAATCATACGTATATAACCTGTATCCTACCCACACCAAACATCTAAATCATACGTATAAAATCTGTATCCTACCCACACCAAACAACTAAATCATACGTATATAACCTGTATCCTACCCACACCAAACAACTAAATCATACGTATATAACCTGTATCCTAGCCACACCAAACAACTAAATCATACGCATATAACCTGTATCCTAGCCACACCAAACAACTAAATCATACGTATATAATCTGTATCCTAGCCACACAAAACGTCTAAATCATACGTATATAACCTGTATCCTACCCACACCAAACAACTAAATCATACGTATATAATCTGTATCCTACCCACACCAAACAACTAAATCATACGTATATAATCTGTATCCTACCCACACCAAACATCTAAATCATACGTATATAATCTGTATCCTAGCCACACCAAACAACTAAATCATACGTATATAACGTGTATTCTACCCACACCAAACATCTAAATCATACGTATATAACCTGTATCCTAGCCACACCAAACAACTAAATCATACGTATATAACCTGTATCCTAGCCACATCAAACAACTAAATCATACGTATATAACCTGTATCCTATCCACACCAAACGTCTAAATCATACGTATATAACCTGTACCCTAGCCACACCAAACAACTAAATCATACGTATATAACCTGTATCCTAGCCACACCAAACAACTAAATCATACGTATATAATCTGTATCCTAGCTACACCAAACATCTAAATCATACGTATATAACCTGTATCCTACCCACACCAAACATCTAAATCATACGTATATAATCTGTATCCTACCCACACCAAACAACTAAATCATACGTATATAACCTGTATCCTACCCACACCAAACAACTAAATCATACGTATATAACCTGTATCCTAGCCACACCAAACAACTAAATCATACGCATATAACCTGTATCCTAGCCACACCAAACAACTAAATCATACGTATATAATCTGTATCCTAGCCACACAAAACGTCTAAATCATACGTATATAACCTGTATCCTACCCACACCAAACAACTAAATCATACGTATATAATCTGTATCCTACCCACACCAAACAACTAAATCATACGTATAACATCTGTATCCTACCCACACCAAACATCTAAATCATACGTATATAATCTGTATCCTAGCCACACCAAACAACTAAATCATACGTATATAACGTGTATTCTACCCACACCAAACATCTAAATCATACGTATATAACCTGTATCCTAGCCACACCAAACAACTAAATCATACGTATATAACCTGTATCCTAGCCACATCAAACAACTAAATCATACGTATATAACCTGTATCCTATCCACACCAAACGTCTAAATCATACGTATATAACCTGTACCCTAGCCACACCAAACAACTAAATCATACGTATATAACCTGTACCCTAGCCACACCAAACAACTAAATCATACGTATATAACCTGTATCCTAGCCACACCAAACAACTAAATCATACGTATATAACCTGTATCCTAGCCACGCCAAACAACTAAATCATACGTATATAACCTGTATCCTAGCCACACCAAACAACTAAATCATACGTATATAACCTGTCTCCTAGCCACACCAAACAACTAAATCATACGTATATAATCTGTCTCCTAGCCACACCAAACAACTAAATCATACGTATATAACCTGTGTCCTAGCCACAGCAAACAACTAAATCATAGGTATATAATCGGTATCCTAGCCACACCAAACAACTAAATCATACGTATATAATCTGTATCCTAGCCACACCAAACAACTAAATCATAGGTATATAATCTGTATCCTAGCCACACAAAACAACTAAATCATACGTATATAATCTGTATCCTAGCCACACAAAACAACTAAATCATACGTATATAATCTGTATCCTAGCCACACCAAACATCTAAATCATACGTATATAATCTGTATCCTAGCCACACCAAACAACTAAATCATACGTATATAATCTGTATCCTAGCCACACAAAACGTCTAAATCATACGTATATAACCTGTATCCTACCCACACCAAACAACTAAATCATACGTATATAATCTGTATCCTACCCACACCAAACAACTAAATCATACGTATATAATCTGTATCCTACCCACACCAAACATCTAAATCATACGTATATAATCTGTATCCTAGCCACACCAAACAACTAAATCATACGTATATAACGTGGATTCTACCCACACCAAACATCTAAATCATACGTATATAACCTGTATCCTAGCCACACCAAACAACTAAATCATACGTATATAACCTGTATCCTAGCCACATCAAACAACTAAATCATACGTATATAACCTGTATCCTATCCACACCAAACGTCTAAATCATACGTATATAACCTGTACCCTAGCCACACCAAACAACTAAATCATACGTATATAATCTGTATCCTATCCACACCAAACAACTAAATCATACGTATATAATCTGTCTCCTAGCCACACCAAACAACTAAATCATACGTATATAATCTGTCTCCTAGCCACACCAAACAACTAAATCATACGTATATAATCTGTATCCTATCCACACCAAACGTCTAAATCATACGTATATAACCTGTACCCTAGCCACACCAAACAACTAAATCATACGTATATAACCTGTATCCTAGCCACACCAAACAACTAAATCATACGTATATAACCTGTACCCTAGCCACACCAAACAACTAAATCATACGTATATAACCTGTATCCTAGCCACACCAAACAACTAAATCATACGTATATAATCTGTCTCCTAGCCACACCAAACAACTAAATCATACGTATATAATCTGTCTCCTAGCCACACCAAACAACTAAATCATACGTATATAACCTGTGTCCTAGCCACACCAAACAACTAAATCATAGGTATATAATCTGTATCCTAGCCACACAAAACAACTAAATCAAACGTATATAATCTGTATCCTAGCCACACCAAACAACTAAAGAATAGGTATATAATCTGTATCCTAGCCACACAAAACAACTAAATCATACGTATATAATCTGTATCCTAGCCACACCAAACATCTAAATCATACGTATATAACCTGTATCCTAACCACACCAAACATCTAAATCATAGGTATATAACCTGTATCCTAGCCACACAAAACAACTAAATCATACGTATATAACCTGTATCCTACCCACACCAAACAACTAAATCATACGTATATAATCTGTATCCTAGCCACACCAAACAACTAAATCATACGTATATAATCTGTATCCTAGCCACACCAAACAACTAAATCATAGGTATATAACCTGTATCCTAGCCACACCAAACAACTAAATTATACGTATATAACCTGTATCCTACCCACACCAAACATCTAAATCATACGTGTAAACCCTGTACCCTTGCCACAGCAAACAACTAAATCATACGTATATAACCTGTATCCTACCCACACCAAACATCTAAATCATACGTTTAAATCGTGTAACCACAACCAACTGCCCTATATTAAAATGATAATGACGAGATTGGTTTGTATAAATAATTTGTAATCAGTAAAGTTATACTTAACTTTCGAAACAAGAGCCATCAGATCAAATATAGGATTGAAACCATAACATACATATTGTACAGCCATCGCCACTATATCCTGGTTTACATTTTACACAAAATCCTGTTCCAGGATAACATTCTTCACAATTCTCTGGGCAGGGCATCCAGCAATATTCATTTTACGCCACAGGACTAGGACATCCTGTCAAAAAAAAAACAAGCATTCTGAGAGTATTGCATAAGCAATACACGTCCCCTACCGGTAACCCCTTTGATTGAGAATGGCAAAAGTTTGAGACCCTGTATATTAAATATTCCCTATCATAAATGTAGTAATTGTATAGTATGAAATTATGAAAAATGATTATAATAAACAGCAAAAAATCTCTAAAATCCATTAAAAAAAACATATTTGAAGCAAAGCAAACACAGAAGTATATTCTATTGTTCAACAGCCCAAACCCGATAACGAATCCATTTTACAGAACTTATTTGTTTGTTATTAGAAGTGATGAATGTAATAATACAAATAATGCACAATATTATTTACTATTTTACTGACCACATGTCCTCGTTCATTTAGTACACACCGAGCCCGATAACGAACCCGATCATTAAAAACTTTGGAGTGAAAACAATTAAATTTCTGGGAATTGTGTTGACCAGACGCTACAAAAGTATAAACTTGGTCTGCTGTTTGATATTTTAAAGCTGCTCAGCAAGTTTCACATCAATCGTCAAACGTATGCAGAAAAAACAACGGAAAACTGAAGTGGGACAGACAGACGGACGGAGGGACTGACGGACGCTGAGAAAAGCTATAGTCCCCTCCGGTGTTTAATCATATTTTATAGACAAGCAGAAGGCAATTTCCAAACAAAGGACAAAGAGATGACAATCAAAATCAATGACGGCCTTGGCATGGCCCAGCACCTACGCAGAAAGTTATGGCGAGAAACTCCCTAACAAAACACAAATTCATCTCCCTCCATGTTCAACAAAGCAACACGTTTTTGAAACCATGCTGGAGGAAACGCAAAATCCTTAAACTATCTCTCGTAGTGACTTTTTGCGCCTGTGGAGAAAAGAAGCCTCACATATTGCTATACCCAAGGTATAACAAGATATCGACATGTACACTAATTGTTTGAATGGAATCACTAATTAATTATTACTATAATGGATTTATCTTTCATGCGGAGATCAAGACCAATTTAATAGGAAAGGGGGGGGGGGGGGAGGGTCTAAGACATGTTTTCGGTAATGTAATGTAAATTTAAGAAAACTCAATTTTTTCAGGTGATCTGGACCCTCCCGTCCCCTAAGATTCACGTTTGTCTTTTTGTAATTGTCCTAGTCATTTATTTTATTCACAATCAATAGAACAAAATATTTTCCAAATGCAATATTTGCACTTGTAGGAGACAAGAGATCAAAGGGAACGCGAGGCAATGAAAATAAAAAGAGATAGACATCTAAAGAAACAGAAGTAAGTTTACTTAACTACGTGCTTTAAATCAAGATTAAATACAATTTAACACTCTCAATGTGTTTTGTTTTTAAAATTTACATTTGAAATTATGCTTCCTTATTTGAACCTAGAGAATAGCGAAAACGTTCAATTTTAAATGCATTATTTCTCCTTAAAAATTGGATCTCACAAAACATTAACCTTTTTTATATGTTGAAATTAAATCCATCTATTTAGCCAGGAGCGAAGAAAGTATTATAAACACCAAGAAAAGGCAAAGGCGTTTCCTTCCAAGTACTTATCCATAATCATCGACGGCATGGACCAGAGTAAGACCGCCATCCCCCACTTCGTCAATGCCTCGAAATTCACCTCCACTATGTGGAGAATACGGACACACTTAGTTAGGGTTTCAATGTTTTATAAAGTTTGGAGTATCTGATCCAGTGATACTTATATATTAAATTTAGTGGAATTTTAAGATTAAATTTTATCATGCAGCCATTCCACGAACTTGACGTTATCCATCCTTCTGAGTGTTTTTATGGTATCAAGGATTCCCTGCCCGACACGCTTTACCTGCAGATGGACAACTGTGCCAGGGAAACAAAAATAAGTGAATCTAAGAATGTTTTTGAATTAAAGAAACCTAAAATTCTAATGTCAAGATCATGTTTTATCACGTGTGCCTGGTTTTTTTTATTCGTTGATACTAACTTGCCTTTTTGTGTAATTTAGTTGAGATGGGTTTTTTTAAGAAGATAAAAATGTCCTTCCTCATGGTTGGACATACTCATGAAGACGTGGACCAAGTTTTTTTTTCAAAGTAACCATATTATACTTCATTTTTTAAACTCTCTCTCTCTCTTTCAATGTCAAATTTAAAACATTATGCAGATTCAGTCACTTGCTTATGAGGCACTCGGTCCTGACTCTTGAGAAAGTGATGAGCGGGTTTGAAAAGAGTTACACACCGCGACCACACAGCGTGAGGACACATCAGTAAGAATTTTAGAATTTATAGCTTCCGATAATAAAATATTTCTTATTTTTAAGCATTATGAAGACTTTATAAGAGAGGAAAACTAATTTAAGTGATTTTTACACAAAGATCCATGTATAAAATAGGCGTTTAGAAAAACTTATAAAATTGTGACTTGATAGACAAATCATATTTCAAAAACATACTCTGAAACCCAAGTATCATATCACGAGTTCACATTATTAAAAACAAAGTCCAACATTAATGTTATTGTTTTTAAAATGCTAAGACAGACTCATTAATCTGCAGCAAATCTGAATTGCGAAACGTGATATTTCCTACGCCAATATTCCGCCAAAAATGTAGTCCTTGTTTGATTCTACAAATTGATGACTCTTTCTATGCTAAATTGTATGATAGTAGAAAAGAAAGAAAAATATACTATTT
Organism: Magallana angulata; assembly: GCF_025612915.1. NCBI lineage: Eukaryota > Metazoa > Mollusca > Bivalvia > Ostreida > Ostreidae > Magallana > Magallana angulata. Next base: position 159,034 of record NW_026441653.1, read on the forward strand.
TAATTTCCTTTCATCTTGATTTAATGAACAATTAATCAAATTTACATTTGACAAGTCGAAAACCAGAAAAGATTCCTTCCTTAGCGGACTCTGCACGAAAGCGGCACAAAAAAGGGGCGAACGCTAAATTGAATAAAGACAAAACCTACATTGGTGACCAATTTGACAGATGGATGGACCTCCGGACAAAATTGACGATAAAATCCAACATCGAACTCGCCAAGATTCTGATGGATAGGTAAGTCACATTGCTGTGCATATCAAAATATAGTGATTTTGGAAGATCTTAAGACTAATACTAAACGAATATGAAATAAAATATTTTTTCTGTGAAAAAAAAAAAAAACATTTAAGCTTACTTCAAATGCTCTCTAAAATACACAAAATCTGTCATTCAATATCTCCGTTATCATTTGTAAATTTAAAGATGGGGTACGGAAGGGGTAACGCAAAATAAAAATAAATGCACGCTTTTATATCCGTTTTAGATACGAAGATAAATCTGATTCGTTTCTGCCCTTTATCACTTCAACACCTGGACCATCAATGGTGTGTAATGATTCACAATCAACAAGATGGACTACCTGATGCTGATTTTAGGTAAGGTATTCTTGTTCATACAAGTTCTACAAGCAAGCAGTGCTGATTCTTACTTTCACCTGACTGTTTATTCCCTCTTCTAAAGAATGAATATGGATCTAGCTTACAATCAAAAGTGGACAAATCATGGTCTTATTAGTACTCCCTCAAGAATTGGAATGCACCAGCAGAACGATTCTGTATTGTCATGATTCACAGTTGGTTATTTCATCAACTGACCTTGGTAGTTGTGACACAATATTGCAGGCTTTATGGTTTTTAACATGCCATTCATTTGAATACTTAAAAAAAAAGCATTATAAGCAATACACGTCCCCTACCGATTTGTGGAAATTGTGAAAACAATGCACATTTATGCAGAATATATTTTTAACCCGAACATTAAAAAATTAGAATATAAAAAATTAATTTTCTCGAAAATGTGTCAACCAGATGCTACAAAAGTAAGCCGTAAACTTGATCTGTAGTTTGTTATTTTGATGCTGTTCCGCAAATTTCAAATCATTCCTCAAACGCAAAAAGAAAAAAAAGTGTGGAAAACTGAAGGACAGACAGACTGACGGACGCAGAGGAAAGCTATAGTCCCCTCCGGTGAAAACCAATAGGGGACTAATAAGGAAAAATCTTTTGACTTGTATTCTTACAAAATTATAGTAAAGAATTATTTAACACAATCCAAACAAACATCATGCATGTAGTCTATGACACAACTTTTGACATCACAATATTTCTGGTACATAAACCAAAACTTACCTTTGAGTCCATCAACTGTACAGTATGATTCGTTTTTTCAGACGGAAGCAGTATAACGGCCTCCGTATACTGTGATTGTCTTTTCCTTGACGTCAAAAAAAAAGGGTTTCGTTGTTCAGTTTAGTAGTTTTAGTTTAGTCTAGTTTCGTTGTTTCATTATTAAGTTCAGTTTCTTTCTTCAATTAGGTAGGTTCAGCATTGTTCATTTCAGTAGATTTACTATTGTTAAGTTCAGCAGTTTTAGTATTCTTTAGATCATAAGTTTGCGGTTCAGTTAAGTAGGTTGAGTATTGTTCATTACTAATATAGGTAAGTGTTGTAATTTCATTGTTAAGATGTAAAGAACCGTCTGAAGTGCGCGTCCTTAAATCTGTACTCTGTTTAAATCACTATTAAATATAACACGAAAATGTTTAACTTCATCTTTTCTCGTCTTCATCTTTTACACAACTTTTCCTCTGTTTATGACATTATGTTTGATATAACTGTAAACTAGAACTACTTCAAAATACCACTAAGAATATACACAATGATAAAAAAAAATTCAACAAAAGTACTTAAGCAGTGACTATACAGTAAACTCGGTTACAGCGAAGTCCTAAGGACCAGTGAATTTACTGTGTTATATCCATAATTCTTTATATCCGTATCATAAGGTACTCGTAATAATAACTGACAAATTCACAATGTACATGTTTTCCGTCAACAGACTACAGTATTTGCTAAATGAACCTTAGAATAAAAATGCATTCTTTTTGTAGACCGGATTGTAAATGGAAAAATTTACATGAAAATAAATTTATCCAAACTACTATGTTTAATAGTAGTAAAAACTATTAAACTGCAAAACGTTAAATTTAGATATTATTCACCTTTATGAGACTCAAAATCAGTTCGCTAGTTGATTAAAGGGTTATGAACCTCAAACATTGGAGTCATACTTTGAACTTTTAACAGAGGAACTCCTAGAGCTGAAAGAATTCATTGTTTGGATGTCATACATTAGAGCACCAGTGAAAGTTGCATTGTTACAGTTCTTGTGAAACATTCCAGCATTCTCCAAGGTTTTACATTTAAGTGGACAAGCAGCCCTTAGATCACGCCCCTACTGTCAAGAGAATCCTATCCATTTGGCAAACAGAAGCTTCTTGCCACTGCACGACAATTTTCGAAACTTTGGACTGAAAGAAAGATACACAAATATTCCTGTGGCTTATTATAGAGATGAATAGATACAGAAGAGGATGGAATATAACACCTGACTGAGCAAAAACCAGAAACTGAAACACCAAAAACAGACCGGGCTGAAAGGAACGTATAACGTCATGAACATACCCTATTATGACAGCAAGTCAAAAACAGCCAGATGAAATGTTACCCTTGCGGACTTAGAAATCATTTGATGGACATGTTAATTGGCAAAAAGAATAATAGAGCCAGAGTCAGAAACTGTGAAGAAAACCTCAACCGGTTTCTAGAGATATGGATTCCTGAGGGTTATTCAACATCCACAATGACAGCATCGCGGAGTACCAAAGGAAATCCTTCAAAAGAAAGAGGAGTGGTAAAAATGTGATCTACTAGACAAAGGACGCTTTATTTTGGGCACTTTCAAAGGAAGAAAATAAAGACTGCAAATAAAAAAGCTTACGGCAATGCCTGAAAACGGGTCCGAAGAATTCACTGTCATGTATTTGGAATATTACTAGTGTAATTTCAATAACAATAATGTAAACTCGTATGAAAACATGTTGTGCTGTATGTCAATACTTTAAATAGAGATTATTCTAAAGCTCTGGCCTTAATGTCTTATCAAGTGTTTGCGTAGCAAGGTCATAGTAGCACTGAAGCAGTTGAACTGAAGGTATTCAAGAGGCCCTTGGGCCTTATCGGTCACCTGAGTAAATGTAGTATGCGTTTAACAATTCACATTAATGTGCATTATTAATACAGGGATTATTAAATCATTTTGTAGCTTTAGGTGGAGTGGATTAATTTTTCATATGTAGTTAGGTTTGACAAACTTCAGCCATTTTGAAATACTTGTATTACCAGGCCCGGGGGCCATAAAAGTTAGACGAGCTCAATTTTGATCTCAGTCTCATTTTTACAAAAGGAACATAATTAGAAAAGTGAGATTGAGATGACAAATGAGCTCGTCTAACTTTTATAGCCCCATGGCCTGGACAGGGCTCTGTTAATTAGAAGAAGAGGCTCACAGGCCTTATTGGTTACTGCAAGCACACTTTTGATCCTTTTGGTTGTTAACACAGTGCCAACGTTGTTGTGCGTATTGTTTATATAGATGAACATTGATTTAACTACACCGTTATTATGTAGGACTTTATAGTTTGTTTCGTCATATATGACATAAAATTACAATAATAGAGTTAAATAAAAACTACAATTCTGAAAGCTGTTTGTGTTAAAAACAAAGGAAAACCTATATTGTGAGAAGTGAAAAGAATGATTACAAAAGATTTAAGGAAAAAGGTATCTTGTTTGTACAAATGTTTTGAAAGAGAATTGTTTAAAACACAATTTTTCATTTGACACTTTGAAAAGTGTTTTGTCTGTTATTAACAATTCACTTAATGGAGGACTGGGACATCATATTGGTTGAGATTTGAAAACATCAAATATTTACAATATGTGGTCATAAATGTATTTGATAATGTTTGAAAAAGTATCAGAAGTAATATAATGCAAGATTTTAACTTGAAATCAACAGGTCATATGGGCAGAGAACAATTAAGTTAGAGAAAGGTTCATGAAAATAATGTTCATTTATTTTCAAAGAGAAAATATTAAGTGTTCCTCGTTACGTCTAATGGAGAGTAAGAACAAATATGTATGTCCAATTAAAACATATATAATAATCACAATATTTTTACATAAAAATATCATGGCATTAAAATGGTATATTTTATAGGTTCAAAAGCTATCGCAGATGCAAAAAAAAACAATCAACATAACCAAAAAGTACTAAGCTGAAATATCTTATAAACATAATGCTTTCTATTATAATATATGTCACATAGGTTACCATTGTGTATGTCCTATATTTAATAAAATTAACAACTTTTATAACAGTTGCTATGACGTCTCAAAGGGTTTTAAAAATGCAAGGTTTGCGGTTTGAATATTAGAAATAATGAACTTTGCCAGGCAGTTTACAAGTACTATTTCTACTTATTTTTAAAGAAAAACATTTAAGCTTATAAAAGTCATGTTTTAAAAATTAGCAAGATGCACAAAGATTTAAAATAAATATTTTATACAGAAAATTGTTTTTTATCAACAAGATACAGAGGTTATCTATATAAGTATGTTAAAAATGTTATGCTTTAGAATTGAAAAAAAGAATGATGTATTTTGCCGGTGCAGTTATATGTACAACTGTATAAACAATAGCAATATGGTTTTTCGAAAAGACACCGACCTTAGTTTTGTGTGAATGTTAAAAATGCAAAATGTTAGGTTTAAAAATGAGCAGTGGTTGATATCGCTAGATTATTTACATGCATTTCTCGCATTATCATGTATGTGAGATCGGTTTGTCCAGTGAGAGACAGCAGTGTCACATGTTTCTGTCCTACACTGTGTATTATTGCGCCGCGACCGGTACTACTTTTAAAACGTAAACAAACATCGTCTGCAGTCGTAAACAATAAATCATGGAGGGTGAAAATGTGTTAGATTGAAACCCGTTGAAACGCCAATTTTCATTGAGGCAAATTAAAACTTGAATACAATAAGAAAAACACTGGGGCATATGAACATTTTTCATGAGTATTTTGAATTGAAAGGGGAGATCAGAGAAATTTACAACATACCCCCTAATGAGCTTGACACCCTCTTTTAGTAGAGGCCCTCATAACCATGTATTCAGTTTTTTCTCACGTGTGGGAGTATAGAGGAAGATTTTTTTAAGATTTAAAACATTTTTACTATATGGCCATATTGGCCCCACCCTAGAGCCTGAAGCCCTGACCAAGGAGTCATGGATTTCACAATTTAGGTTGAGGGCTTCATGGACATCATTATCAAGCATTTAGTTTTTAACAAATGTATATGATAGTAGAGAAGACGATTTTCTAAGATTTAATACATTTTTACTATTTGGCCATATTGGCTCACCCTAGAGCCTGAAGCCCTGACCAATGGGTCATGAATTTCACAATTTAGGTAGACGGCTTCAAGGACATCATGATCATGCATTTAGCTTTTAAAAAATATATATGGTAGTAGAGAAGAAGATTTTCAAAGATTTAATACATTTTTACTTTATGGCCATATTGGCCACACCCTAGAGCCTGAACCCCTGACCAAGGGGTCATAAATTTCACAATTTAGGTTCGCGGGTAGGTTAAGGCAACTCCCGAGTTTAACGACCGTCAAAATTATGATCAATTTAAAAAATGTTTATTTTTATGAAAACAGCGTGGGATAATAATACAAAGTGAAAGAGTTCACCAAGATATTATTTTTCTACTTCGGAATCGACTCAATCTTTGAAGCTGCCGTGCCATGGTATCACGTGACAGTTAAAAATAGATCACTTTTTTACTTAAACAAAAAATCAAAAAGTGTAACACTACCCCGAAGTTCATTTGTATGTTTGCTACAATAATTCGATTGGCAATTAGTTCATGTTTATTAGTATTACTGCTAGAATCCTATTGTACATCGCATAAAATAAATATTGTAAATATTTATCGGAAACCCTCTCAAGTTCTAAAATTTCATTGAAAATACTACGTATTTTTCGTTTAAAACAACAAAGCACAGGATTCTAGCAGCACTTTTTAGGTAGTTTAGGTCATATACCGTTGATATTTACCAAAATCATCTTTCCTAATATCCGGGGTAGTGTTACACTTTTGCCATTTTTTGTACACACTGACAGAGAAAAGGCTGGTCAAGCCATATAAATATTGACCCGCTTACCTTATACCACTTGCTGATTAAACAAAATATCCATGCCTGTATTATCCTGATCATATTCTAACTGACACTCATCTAAATCTTAGGTATCTGTATTAAATAAGTCTTATTTCGGCATTGTTTACACTGCATTCCGATAATTTGTTTCCCGACATGATCTTCTCTTTTAAACATGCTTGTGACGTCATCAATTATACGTAATACAGAGAAATCGAAGATATATTCAGTTAGAAGAGTTTCTAGTGATATTTTATGTCTGAAGTTTTTATAATTTAAACCAGAGATAAAGTTAAAATCGACATGTTTCTGAGTGAAATATGACATCATGCTGCTTATTGTGACGTCATATCGATCAGAGGAATTTGATCGCTGTGAGTAGAGGGCTTCATGGACATCATACTCATGCATTTAGTTTTTAAAAAAATATGATATGCATAGTTAAGGAATCTACCCCACCACTCCAGCTCCAAACCAGAAGACATAGAGAACCAAACCTAGCATCAAGAACATGATACTGAGATCAGGATGAGGAAGAGTCGCATAGATCAGTCAGAAGAAGTAAACGGGTAAGTAAACCACCCAGTCATCTATCTGAGTACCATAGTTACAGAGTATCAGATGACTGGAAAGAAAGAGTGTCTATGTTACACCAACTCATGGCAACTACCGAAAAAAGAAGTATCAAAATGTTTTTATTCAGTTGATTGCAAATATTATGAACAAGTAAATGTGTTTTAATTCTGTTCATGCATTTACTCCTAATGACGAGGACGTCATTTTTCAACAGGGGGAGTATGTGATAATGTGTCATTTTAATGGTTATAAACTGTATATCAGAAATAAAATATTTTAATATCAGGTAAATAGCTGAAAATAAATAAAACAATTGAAAAGTGAAACTATACACTATACATGTAGTACATTTACATACTACTAATTTCACTAAGCATGATCTTACGAATTTATCATTAGAGTTATCTTTCTTAGCTTATTTTAATATTCATTAGGACTAGTTTTAGATAAGAACTAGTTAAGAGGTCTATTGGTCATAACAAGAATTCTAGATTTCTATTGGTTAGTCTAAGGGTCAAATTCCTAGAGAGGTCAGTTTGTTTATAGATAATTTAATTTCAACTCTAGCATTCAAAGAGTGAAGGTTGCATGTGGTTTACAAATATTTCTTATGCCATTTATATTTGGACACAAGAATGACCTCAGAAAGCCAAAGACATGTATTGCTGATCAAATGTCTGTATTAGACTAAGAACGTGTAATAGTAACCTGAGTCCACAGTTTGGGTGTTTGATTATATCATCATTAATCACTCAATTCCAGGGCTGTGTGTGTGGGTTTTTTTTCGATGATAAACCCACAGTTAGAAAGGCACATGCATTTTTTATTTTTTATTTTACAGAAGTGTGCAATCTATGATAAATATTTTCAGTTTTGAACGAATTTTTTCATAATGTATGCCCCCCCCCCCCCTTTACAATGGTGTAATTTTATCTAAGTTTTTGCATATTAATTTGACCAATTCATATGACATTTCATTTCTTTTTTTATTTTTTACAATAAGGCATATTTGTGCAAAGGTTTAGGAAATTCTAATAGAAGGTTTTTTTTTTTTAATTTTCTAGAAAATTGAAATGGAGTGCACACACATACATACATGCGAACACACACACGCACGGTAGCGATGTTATATCCCCTTGGATAAAAAACATGCGTTGAAATTTGTACAATGCATGGGTAATTTGTGCCCATGGCTTGATAAACTCACCCTGTAATTCTTAGTAAAGAGTGACTCAATTATAAACGAGGGCGAGTGTATTTGCTTTTAAATATGCAATTTAATAATATTCCAAGTTTTAAGTAATAATTAATAAAAACAATTTTGCACTTCAATATGTAAATGTAAAATTTGTTAAAAACAATGGTAATTTTTTTTTAAAAACCTCAATTTAACATAATGGCACCTGATGTTTTGCCTAGTTTTTGCAAATTAGTCATGTCCTTCATATTATTTGAAAAAAAAATCACATCACCATGAAAACTTATATACATTTATTTAACTTATATACATTTATTTAACTTAAGTAAAACAAAAGTGGCGTGTAATTACATAAACAAAGCCATACATATATTCTTATTGTGAAACTTCCAAAATAATTCAAATATTGTAGCAAAACTATCAAATCTTTTAAAATACTTCTTTGAATGTTAACATTCTTTATTTTGATGTTTCGACCATTCCTGCAGTAGCGTATTTTTACTTTAAAAAAATGCCCAAAATTCCAAATAAAAGAGAAAAAAGTATGTAAAAAATCTTTGAAACCAGCCCACACCCCTACAAAAAATTAGGTTTGTAGAAAAATTCCTAAAACCGCCCCAACCCACTACGGAAATAAAAAAGTTTCCTGAAACCACCCCCTTCCCCAAAAAAGTTATGAAAATTATTTAATCTTTTTTCTTGTTTGTCATTGATCTTGTTACCCTTCTATTCACATAACAAAAGATTGACATTTCAATTTGTTCTTCATATTATGGCTTAGAAGAAGCTGTTTGAACCGTCGAAACATCAAATCAAGTTACATCTGACAGACTTGATGTGCTACTTGAAAACAGTGAACGTGTATGCAATGGCGTTGACATGTCCATACTTAAAGGTGGTGTGTATAAAGGGGATTCCTGCATAAACGGTATTGGTGAAGGTATTCTATGGATGGTGGTATGGTGTTTCCTTCTGATAACAATAAATGTGATGGTAAGGCAGATGGAACACGTAATGGACGTGACTGAAAAAAAAATATTTGGTTTTTATAGTCTTAGTAATTGGTTCCAAATAAAATTCATTTTCTGATAATAATGCAATAGATGCATGATCATTACTTAAAGATGAATCAGAAAAATTTCATCCAAGGGAATATTGTTTAATTCATAAGACTTTAAAATACAGATTACTTTATAAACACTAGCCATATTTATTGCTTTTGTCTAGTTTTAAACTGCTTTTTTTTCAATAAATGATGAATTTATATACGACTATTGGCAGAAACAAAACAAGTAAAAATAAAAAGTAAAGGTAATTTAAATTCATATGATAAGTATTTGATTGCAAATTACCTAATATGAGTGTGGTGAAACTAGGCGAAACATCAGGTGGTGTTGAACCAGTAGAGATGTGTGGGTAGAATTGCCTATTCAACCTGAAGACTGCATCCCCTCCTCTACTGGTGTCGTGTCCTCCTCCTCGCGGCCTGGGTTGTGATGACGGCCCCTGGTGGTCTCCACACCGGCCTCCTCCTGGGCGCTGGTCTTCTCTGTGATGGTGGTGCCGGTCTTTCCTAGGGTTGTCCTGGTCTCTCCTGCCGTATAGGTCACATCCTGAAGGGGGAAGGTGGGGGTGACAAACTCTCCGGTGGGGATGGGTTCCGTGGAGGGAGATGGACTACGATCATCCCCTACGGAGGTGCTGGTGGTAATGGCTGTCTGGGTGGACGGCGCGGCATTGGCCTCACTATAGCTACTGGTCGGTTCTTCAAAACAAAAAAATTAAACATGTTTAAAATTGTATTTTTTAATATTTTGCAGTTGTAAGTGAAATTGTGTTTGTAATCGTTGAAATCTAATTATTCTGACACAGTGCATGAAAATCATGGTGCGAGTGTTTTATTTAAGAAATAAACAACGTTATTTAGTGAACATGGCGTTATGAATAGCAATTGCTCTGTTGGCATATTCCATGATGCGCGCTAGCGCATCATGGAAAATATGCCAGCAGAGCAGTTGCTATTCATAACGCCATGTTCACTAAATAATCGTTGTTTATTACTTATATTTGCATTTTACCACTCGCAAATACCATGGATTAGCCTAGAGCTTGACATTTAGCTATTACATCAAAAGTAAACATTCAGACTGTAATGTATCTTTTTAATTCACATAGATTTGTTAACAGAATCAATGATAGTTACTGTTACAGTAATTCCTTTACAATGTTATCAAAAACATGTTTTAATATTACATGTAAATACGTCAATTTTAATGGAGTTGGAGAAAAACACATGATGTATCGTATAGTGGTTTAAATCTATAACGTCATGGAAAAGTATATATAACGTTACACCTTTATGACGTCATAGTATACTGACAGAGCAATTGCGATTATAGAGAAATAATTGCAGCTCCTCCGTATGAGCTTACAGTGGGAAAGAACAATGGAAATGCAAATATAGAAATATGGCCCCCACGTGCACCATCTTGTTACCAAAAAATCGATGATGAAATTCGAATGGTAATTCGGTTTGAAAAATATGTAGGTATTTTCATGACAAAACACACAAAGGTATTCTCTTTTGTATATGTCAACTTTCTTATGTTTATTCCTTTCCCCTCTTTTGTGGGGATGCAATGCATCAACTAAAAAATTGTGACTTCATGCTCCGTAAATTAAATCGCGGGATAAGGCACTTTCACAGGTAACCATCGTCTGCAATCCGATCTCTTTGTGGGAATATAAGTGGACCTTGAACTAAGTACATCTAACACCTTTCACAATCTAACAAGTATTTTCTTGCCATCAAACCTTTACTAATTAACACTTATTCTAACAATTTCCATGTTACTTATGACAGGAAGTTATTTTAAAAAGGTTAACTGAACACATGATTGTATTATAAAAATTCTCACCATGTTGTGGCATCTTCTTCCTATCCTGCGTCCTCCTTCAAAACCTCTTCATGCTCATAACTGTGCTTTACAGTCACTGGCTCAAGTGGTAGCAAAACTACAAAATGGTTTAGTTTCCATAGGTTTTCGGGTATGGAATTACTGTTAATAGAGGGAATAATACATACCTTTCCCTTGTTCTACCTGTATCAGCCCTCGACCCTCTGGCTGATATTGGTGTCTCGGCCTGATACAGGATATAATATGGAAAAAAGTTTGATACGATTTCTTACCTACTTCTTGTAATTTAACATAATGAAGACATGTTCAGTGCGCAAGTTCAATGAAGATGTAATGATGTGTGAATTATGCCAGACGTTTTGCGTGGTAAAGAATGATGCCTTAAATGTCTACCTAAATCTTATTCATTATTTTTTTAAGAGTTAACACAAACTGAATGAAGGAAATCAAAGGCCGGAACTGCCACAAAGCGTTGAGCTGACATTTTCTTTTATATAGAATGATATCAATAATTTGAATTTCTGTATTGTACTAATTGTCGTACATTTAAATAACATTAGAATAACAAAGAAAATAAAACATGTTTTGTGCTGTTTCAAAAACAATAATCAGTATATTTTGTTATAAAATAGGTAGTGATGCGTTTATAATACAATAACTCATCATGGTTACAAAAAATGGAAGAAATTTCAAAGTTCCAAAAAAATCATTTTCTTTTTGCTTTAAAAAGTATATGCACAAATTTTACAGGCTCATAATTTGAATACATTAACAGTATGTCCTTAATTATAATTTATAACACACTTTTATTTATTTCAATTCCCGTTTGAAACAAGATTACCTATGCTATAGTTGTTAAAAAACAAATCCACAACACGTGCTATCAAAAATGCTCGACCAAACCAACTGCATTATCGTGTTTATTAATTGCAACAAAATCTCTAAATAAGTTGATCGTTTACAATTATTTTGGAGAACATGTCCGATAAAAAATTAATTTGCATATCAAATTTTATTTCTATCGGGCACGGTCTCCAATCAAAATGTAAAAGAAAAACTTAAATAATATTTTTGTGAATTTTTAGACTGGTCTAGTGAATGTTTACATTGCACTTTATTGTATTCATCTGCCATTTCTTGATTAAGTAAATTTATACTAATGCAATGAGTTGTCAATAACCAGGGAGGCAAAGTTGGATTGTTTTTCCCAATTTAGTTGAATAAAAGGAATACAAATCTTGTAATACGTTTAATACTTAAAGGAACTTATTTTTTATGCGCATTAAAAAGGCGGTGCAGAGCATGAATTTTTGGACGATTGCCAATCCAAACGACCGCTAGAAGGCTGCCGAGCATTAGCTCGACGCCATAAAAACTGTGGCACAGAGTTAAAACGAGAAAAGACCTATAGACCTGAATTGTTTTTTTAATGAATTCATGCTAACATATCACGTGAAGGGAATATGTTTTATACTCTTACCTTTTGCCTCAGAATCATCAAATGTCTCATCTTCAGTTTTTGATTCTGGCCCCGTGAGGTAAGGGAATATGTTTTATACTCTAATACTATCACAATCATCATAGCAATGATTTGGGTCACTGTAAGTTTTGTTAAAGGAAAATAAGCTAGTCAGCATGGGAAGTCTTTAAATAAGCTCTTTGACTTGTAATTATGTCGCCTGCAGTGGATAATACGCTCTCTGATTACTGTGGAATCATTAAAACTCGTGGTGGCTCAATTTTCGTGGTATTCGTAGGTAGCCCTCCCCCACGAATTTACACCCTCAACGAAAGCAAATTTACAAAGAGATATATTTATTACTGAAACTGAAAACCGCGTCGACGCATTCTCGAAATTAAATCCCCATGAATAAGGAAAAACCCACAATCCACGAACATTTACCCCCACGGATTTAGATGATTCCACATTAAACAGAATTTGCAGGAATGCACAATAATTTCTTTGCCAGGGCGGCTAACAACGGGCAATTTTCTATTTGTACTAGACAATGGCCACATTTCGCCAAACTTATTAATTGTAAGTCTGCATATGCTACTGTCCTGACTAATCCTGATGTAAGCACTTGTACTCTTTTTTCAGAGCATCTGATATGAAAGAAAAAGTACATTGCGAGGTGACAACTACTTCGAATGTTTTTAATCAAGCCACGTTGAGACAGGGTATGATATTTGTCTAATGTTTAAACAGGTCGAGACCACTAGATTTTGTGACGTCGGCATAAATTTGCATACAAAATTAGCTTCTTCTTTTTTTGTGCGTTTCCATTTGTTTGTGGAAAACCAATCAGGTGAATGAGTTGCAAGGCATTGTAGTCTACTACAAGTTTCAATGTATACAAAGCTATATGTACCATTTTAATTGTTCTTTAAAAATTTATTTTCAATTATTTTTCAGATTTAATGAAATAAATATAATAAATCATGTATGATCTTTCATTTCTATGGGCACATTTGAAAAGTTTAGCATATCAGGCCTTATTTAACCTATTTGAATACCCCATTGTCAAAGTTCAAAAGAGAGGTACGACCTATTATATTAGAAGCAGTGAGAACGTTTTTCACGTGATGCCCCAGGTTTCGGACAACATTAGTAGAATTTTGCAATTTTCTCCAGGGACACTCATCAGAATGCTTAGTGTACAAAATACTACATGATCCATAACTTCACACAATTCTAAAATTCCGCAAATTAACACAAACTGAATGAAGGAAATCAAAGGCCGGAACTGCCACAAAGCGTTGAGCTGACATTTTCTTTTATATAGAATGATATCAATAATTTGAATTTCTGTATTGTACTAATTGTCGTACATTTAAATAACATTAGAATAACAAAGAAAATAAAACATGTTTTGTGCTGTTTCAAAAACAATAATCAGTATATTTTGTTATAAAATAGGTAGTGATGCGTTTATAATACAATAACTCATCATGGTTACAAAAAATGGAAGAAATTTCAAAGTTCCAAAAAAATCATTTTCTTTCTGCTTTAAAAAGTATATGCACAAATTTTACAGGCTCATAATTTGAATACATTAACAGTATGTCCTTAATTATAATTTATAACACACTTTTATTTATTTCAATTCCCGTTTGAAACAAGATTACCTATGCTATAGTTGTTAAAAAACAAATCCACAACACGTGCTATCTAAAATGCTCGACCAAACCAACTGCATTATCGTGTTTATTAATTGCAACAAAATCTCTAAATAAGTTGATCGTTTACAATTATTTTGGAGAACATGTCCGATAAAAAATTAATTTGCATATCAAATTTTATTTCTATCGGGCACGGTCTCCAATCAAAATGTAAAAGAAAAACTTAAATAATATTTTTGTGAATTTTTAGACTGGTCTAGTGAATGTTTACATTGCACCTTATTGTATTCATCTGCCATTTCTTGATTAAGTAAATTTATACTAATGCAATGAGTTGTCAATAACCAGGGAGGCAAAGTTGGATTGTTTTTCCCAATTTAGTTGAATAAAAGGAATACAAATCTTGTAATACGTTTAATACTTAAAGGAACTTATTTTTTATGCGCATTAAAAAGGCGGTGCAGAGCATGAATTTTTGGACGATTGCCAATCCAAACGACCGCTAGAAGGCTGCCGAGCATTAGCTCGACGCCATAAAAACTGTGGCACAGAGTTAAAACGAGAAAAGACCTATAGACCTGAATTGTTTTTTTAATGAATTCATGCTAACATATCACGTGAAGGGAATATGTTTTATACTCTTACCTTTTGCCTCAGAATCATCAAATGTCTCATCTTCAGTTTTTGATTCTGGCCCCGTGAGGTAAGGGAATATGTTTTATACTCTAATACTATCACAATCATCATAGCAATGATTTGGGTCACTGTAAGTTTTGTTAAAGGAAAATAAGCTAGTCAACATGGGAAGTCTTTAAATAAGCTCTTTGACTTGTAATTATGTCGCCTGCAGTGGATAATACGCTCTCTGATTACTGTGGAATCATTAAAACTCGTGGTGGCTCAATTTTCGTGGTATTCGTAGGTAGCCCTCCCCCACGAATTTACACCCTCAACGAAAGCAAATTTACAAAGAGATATATTTATTACTGAAACTGAAAACCGCGTCGACGCATTCTCGAAATTAAATCCCCATGAATAAGGAAAAACCCACAATCCACGAACATTTACCCCCACGGATTTAGATGATTCCACATTAAACAGAATTTGCAGGAATGCACAATAATTTCTTTGCCAGGGCGGCTAACAACGGGCAATTTTCTATTTGTACTAGACAATGGCCACATTTCGCCAAACTTATTAATTGTAAGTCTGCATATGCTACTGTCCTGACTAATCCTGATGTAAGCACTTGTACTCTTTTTCAGAGCATCTGATATGAAAGAAAAAGTACATTGCGAGGTGACAACTACTTCGAATGTTTTTAATCAAGCCACGTTGAGACAGGGTATGATATTTGTCTAATGTTTAAACAGGTCGAGACCACTAGATTTTGTGACGTCGGCATAAATTTGCATACAAAATTAGCTTCTTCTTTTTTTGTGCGTTTCCATTTGTTTGTGGAAAACCAATCAGGTGAATGAGTTGCAAGGCATTGTAGTCTACTACAAGTTTCAATGTATACAAAGCTATATGTACCATTTTAATTGTTCTTTAAAAATTTATTTTCAATTATTTTTCAGATTTAATGAAATAAATATAATAAATCATGTATGATCTTTCATTTCTATGGGCACATTTGAAAAGTTTAGCATATCAGGCCTTATTTAACCTATTTAAATACCCCATTGTCAAAGTTCAAAAGAGAGGTACGACCTATTATATTAGAAGCAGTGAGAACGTTTTTCACGTGATGCCCCAGGTTTCGGACAACATTAGTAGAATTTTGCAATTTTCTCCAGGGACACTCATCAGAATGCTTAGTGTACAAAATACTACATGATCCATAACTTCACACAATTCTAAAATTCCGCAATTCTTTGCTAATTGTTTGTCACTTATACTTCCTCCCCAAAGGTCTGAAACGAATGTTCACAGGATGAATCTCTGCCATTCAGTCAATTGAAAGGTGACTGAAATGTGACTGAATGGCATAGCTGTGCCATTCAGTCACCTTTCCAGACCATTCAGTTGACTGAATGGCAGAACTTCATCCTGTGGTTGTAACACCTGCTGGGCTGCTGCCTATTAGTCCCTTAAATGGCATGTGGGATTTATAATCACTATACAGTAATGACTTGTTAGCAAGATAACTATGTGTTTGCACAAAAACTTTAGTACAGTCTAATGTGACTCTACAGTTAATAAATCTTTACTTAAATGAACATGGTGGCATGGTGGCATATATTGTTTCTTTCAATCCATAAATTATAAATATTGCTGCAAGTTTAAACACTAACATTAAACCTAAATCTAAATCTTCTAGGAGTAATTCCAGACGTAGTCTATTGAGAAGTAGACAAAACTCGTCAATAAATCCTAAGTCTTCTTGGTCCTTGATTTGATGATGAAATTCCTACACGTCTTGTACTTTCTAATGCATTATCCTCTTTCTCGTCAAACACAGCATAAAATGTCTCTTTGTCAGGAATACCTACATGTGTATGTGAGATAAAAAAAATTAAGGAATACCTACATGTGTATGTGGATAAAAAAATTAAGTCATCCTGTTCAACATCTCAAAGGTGAACACAGCTCTAGAAACGTGAATCCCTCTACAATGAAAAGCTTTTCATCAGTCTGTGTTTCTGCAGAGGAGGAAACATACTTTTTCGTGGCCATGCTGTTTTAAAAGGATTCATCAGTTTTTTTGACATAATAGTTTGAGTTTCCGTTTATTTGGAATTTCATTACCACATGGTGTCCAGTCTTTATGATAATCGTGCATATTTAGGGAATCCTTTAATGGGTCATCTGAAATTTAAATTATATGTACTGTTTATCGGTAAATCAGGGGATTCGAACTCATGACTTGCAGGTTCATATTTATCAGTATAGGCCTGCACAGTCTCGTAAAGTCTCACTTCCGGTGTAGAACTTCCGGAGACAATCGTAGTTCGAATTTACTCTGACTCTAACCGAGACGTAATAATAGACCAGTGCATAACGCGTGAACCGACAATGACGATTTGTTTTGTGTTTGGGTGTAATCACCAGGGATTACGGCGAACATGCAAGATGTTTAGATTCCCATCCAGTGCCGGGTTGTCAACGAAATGGGAAAAACTATGCAGGTAAACATTATTATAATGTCATTGCAGAACAAGGTACAATCAGGGAAGAATATTTAGGTCCCTTGTAGAATAAACAATGTGAAATTGTTTTAATATGTGTGTATCTAAATGCTAATGTTAAATAAATACGTTATTACATGTATGTATGCAGACGTAAGGACAGAGCCGTAGTGTTGCAGAGTGACAGGATCTGCAGCTGTCATTTTGTGGATGGGGACAAGAATAATGGCCCAACCATTTTCCCCATGGAGTTGTGGGAAACTGTTTAATTTTCCTGATCCAACCAAAATAAATAGGTATGGGATTTGTCATATTTACAAAAACCATAAATTAGTCTTTGTTTTCAATAGTAATATGTAATTTAAGAAAAAATGTTTACTTAATAAATTTTATTCATATGTGTTATGTATTTTATTTAGAACTGAGAGAAAAGAAAATCAAAAGATGGCTGTTTCCAGCACATCCACATCTGCATTATCAGCCATGCATTGTGCATCATCTATGGATTCAACATCTGCACACATAAATCTGGATCACAGTTACCAGACTTCCTATCATCATTTAAAGGAAGAGAATCAGGTAAATGGTTAGACACTTAAAGCTCAACGATGACAATGAAATTAGTGTAAAGATTACGAATATTACCTGTTTATTATAAATATATATTTTTATTTATCAGAACCTGAGGCGCGAGGTTGAGGAATTAAGAATACAAATCAGAATGATGTCCATGAAGCGAGCGTTCAGAATTGGCGATATCATAGATGACGAGAGAAAGGTACATTTCAGATATCATGAGTTGTACATGTATTAAAAAAAATCGACATTCGTCATTATCATATTATTGATACATGCACATCAATATTTAGTGTTTGAAGTTATGGACACTGGTAGGAATGCATAGTTCAATGCTATATTTAAGTTTTATATACCTTGATGAGATATTATTTACAGATCTTTTGATTTTATCATTGAACACGATACTTTGTGAGGCATTTCTTTTTCAGTTTATATTTTGATAACGGGCCTACTGCTGGACAGTTCATCAGCCTGTGAAAAATGACGGAAATAGTAGAACAAATGCTCTGCCAGGAAAGAATATCATACTGCTTATGTTTTGTACAATGGGTTATTAAAATGCTGCTGGACAGCATTTTCGTTTATCGGAAACAAGTCTGTTTTTAAAACAAAATGTAAAAAATAAAAAGAAATATATCTTCAACACAATGTGTTTCACTGTCATGTTTTAATGTAGATGCTGATGTATACAAGTCTAAGGCCAGACATGTTCCACGCCAATGACGAAATGATGCAGAGATTCCAGGTTAAGTACATTGATGGATGGAGACCATCTTTCATTTCTTTGACAGACCAACTGTTGATGACATTAATGAAAATAACTATGAACACCCCTCTTTTGGACCTTGCAGAGAGATTCAACACCAGTGCATCATCAGTTAATAACATTGTAACTTCTCAAATTTGTGCTATGCATGAGGTTTTATATGAAGGACTCATAGAGAGTCGCATTCCATCTCTACAAAAATGCAAGGGATCTATGCCTACCAGTTTTGGCGATTTTAGCTCATGCAGAATAGTACTCGATGCCACTGAAATCAACCAAGATGTTCCTGGGAATGACATGAGATTGCAGGCGAGCACATACAGTGGCTACAAAAATTCCCACACTGTAAAAAGTGTTACAGGTGTTGCACCAAATGGTGCCTTGGTGTTTATTAGTAAATTGTACCCAGGGAGCACATCTGATGTTGCAATTGTAGAGCACAGCAAATTTTTGGAGCAATTAGCGCCTGGTGACATGATATTAGCAGATAAAGGGTTTACTATTCACAAGTTGTTGCCCCAAGGAGTACACCTTAATATTCCTCCCTTCCTTACAGCTAAATCGCAGTACACCCCCAGTGAAGTTCAGCTTTGTAGAAAAATTGCTAAATCACGTATACATGTTGAGCGTGCAAATGAGCGCATAAAAATTATGAAATTCTTAGACATATCCCTCATCAGTTTAGATACGTCAGTACCAAAGTGTTTCAGTTATGCTGTGTACTTGTCAATTTTCAGGATCCTCTTTTGCAGGAAATTGCTCAAAACTTTGTAGGTCAAGATTGAAATGTTAGAAATCAAGAGTATGAATATGTTGCTATCATATTTAATACTTTTATAGCTGTTGCAGATGGGGAACAAATTTTTCAAAGTAAAAATCTGTCAAAACAGAAATATTATCCTCCCAACTGAGTTGTTTTGTGATTCTAACAATCGCACAGTCCTTTGGTGTCCAAACCATAAAGTCACACGCAGACTTTCCAGTAATGTGCAGCTGTCCTTGGACCTGATCATGATATTGGTGGTTTTCTCTTAACTTGTACGATTTCACTCCAAGGAATTCTTGAAACTCTGTAGGTTAAAAAAACAATTACAATGGTCATGTTTCCAGTCATTTCTACATCATAAATTAAATATCTTCTTTTTTGTGGTTGATCATGCAAAAGACTTTTTTCTTTTTGATATATAAATATTGTATCTATCTTGTTTCAAAATAAAAACATATTGCTCATATCATTTAACTCTGTAAATGAGTCTTTGAAATATAAAAAAAAACCATTAATCATAATTGTAACCAACCTAAGCAGAAATCATTCAATTTTTCGATAGCTTCAGGAATAGTCATCTCCTTTGCCGAAAAGGGGCATTTCACCTCCAATATTTCTGGTCGAAAGTTATATAACTGAAGCATGTCAGCAAGAGCTGGATCTTGATAACAATATCCAAACAGCGCAGGTTGACGTACGATTCCATCTGGACTTGATCCAAGAACCCCATTTTTGTGAAGCCAGATACCTATTAAGCAACATTGAATTTTCAATGACAAAGTACAAGATAAAAATGAGAATTATTTTCATATTATCAGTTACCTTATATTTAATATATATACATCACTGACAATAATTTTCGCATTATCGGTTATCCTGTATAATACCGGTAATACCCACCCGTTGGCTCTACAACAGCATCCCCAAAAGTTTTGTATTTCTCAATGGCTATCTTTTCATTGCACATCCCCCAAATGATGGCATCCTTCTTAGAAAGATCATACGCTGAACATAGTCTTTTGTACAAGGAAATTGGATATCTGTGAAAAAGGCATCAATAAGTTAATTAAGTTAGATAAGTTTTAATTCACATAATTCTACATTTACTGATATGTGTACTTTTTTCTGTGAATACCTATTTCTCTTGATTGCTGCCAAAACACAACCAAAGTTGGAGGCTGTCAATCTATTCTTGCGAACTGATGACCACAAGCAGTTATCTTTTTGTCCGATGGTAAGACTGGCAATCTAGAAAACATCTCTACCTTTAAACAGCATTCATTAGAAAATACATAATTATTAAGTCGTTGATGGTACAATATCTCATTTGAAACTGCATGAATGATTTAATCACCTGCTGAATTTGCTGCTCATTTATCATTAATTTTTGCTTCATCCAATCAATGGGGTTTTCTGAGGAGATGAATTCCTGGCTTGAAATGAGGTCTTCAACAATAGATAAAGAAAGTCTAGGCACGGGTGGCTCTGGGACCAGTATCCAATGCATTGCTGTTAAATATTAAATAAAAATGTTTTAAAAGATGACCAGGAAAACATAGTCTAGTACCTTTATTTCAAATAACTGAAATTAAGAAAAATGTAATTGCAAAATATTTATATTACCAATTAATGCATATAAATGTACATGATGTATATAATTACATGAGAAAAGTACTGCTATATAATAAATACATAGTGAAGTTTGAAAACATGCCAGGAAAATAAACATTAAAATGAATGTATTTCACTAAATGTGTAAGGTAAATGCTGTTTTGTTTTATGTATATAACTTGTTACAACTTAACATTTGAGATTTTGCAGATAAAATACTTCTTGAGAATATGTACAATCCATGTTAGTATCAAATAATAACCTTTGCAGAATAAAATGTTAAAAACAAAACAAACTAAATTTGGCATATAAGTTAAAAACATAAAAAAAACAGGTATTGCATCAATGACACTATTAGTCTATTAGAGTTGCCTTTAACATCAATGTCACTGGATAAATTTTCATTTTATATCAAGAGAGTGTTTCTTTATCTATGCATCCTGTCTTGTTTAATTTAAACAAGTAATAATCTAAAATTTTAAATACCGAAACTGGTAACAATGAACTATCACATAAAGCACCAGATTTAACCTGAAAATCTTCCCACAGATGTCAATTTGTGATATAGGAACTCCCTGTCTCTATCATTAACTGGTCTATTTGTTGCCCTAATGTTTTTTGATAAAATATATACATGTACAGTAAAATTAATAAAGCAAAAACCCATGCTATATTAAACCCTGCAAAAATAAAATCATTAACTGTTTGTTTATCATATGCATGTAGAACAGATACAGTTATAAAATTATTGTTTGCTAACCTGTAGTTTACAAATCGATCTGGTGCAGGGAACAGTTCCTCCATTGTTTTGGTTTGGCGAGGTGGTGCTGACTTTGGATTTTTTATCCATGACTGCCTCACATCTGTCTTTGACACGTTTTTATACCTGTTGTAGATTTAAATAAAATATGTAGTATATATACTTTCTGTAGTGATATGTTTTTCAACAAATTCCATAAATGTACTTGAATTACAGCATATACTAGTTTTAGTCAATCAAAAGCTATGTGTTTTGAATTCAATACATTGATCAGCTCTGTAGATCTCTATAGAGAAAATTCTGGTTGTCAGAACATATTCTCTCATCAGAGCTACAGATAGGCAATATAATTTCATTTGCATACCCATAGAGAAGAATGCTGGCCTTGTGATGACATTTATCCTGCCCATTCACACACTCGCAAGTGCTGTCTTCAATATTGTAGTTTGGGCCAAGGGTAATCTAAATATTAACACCCGACAATATATTATCTACATACTAATTTGGGAAGAATGTGTATATATAAACAACAACCACATAGTTATTGGTATAAATAACATTATTCATTGAAAAAATTTACTATTTTGTTACCGAAAATTCGCATAATAGTTAAATTTGACATACCGTTACATTGTAACTCCTGTCACGCATAGATGCTTGAACTGTGCCACGTACGTATGATGCCTCTTTATCGTACACGAATTTCAAGACATGGTCTGATTGTACAGCAATTTCAGACTTTCTACTAAGTTTTCTAGTCCCAGCTGTGTAGTTCGCCCAATATAAAATAGAAAATGCCATATTCCCCTTCTAACACATACAATCCGACATGTTTGTTTATCTCCAGCAACGAAATCTCGCGAAGTCTCGCCGAACGCTGTGTAGGCCTATAACCCATAGCGCTACACTGTTGGGTAAAACTTTCAGAAAAGAAAATTTTTTATTTTACGCATGCAATTATATTATTTTTCTGATAAAAATTGCAAAACAATATGCAGCTGTTCCATATCATTTTGTATTACATTATATAAATCTGTAGCAAAGTTTAAAGTTTCTTTTTATATTTCTATCAGTTATAATAAGTAATAGTTAAAAATTATTAAGAACCTGTTTGTTAAAAGCTATCCTGGTTATCCTCGCTCTCAGGAAACTGATTGTCCTCCACACCTGGCTCATGACAAAAAAGGACAGCTGGGGCATTTGTGGTTGAGGGTGCCTAGATTGCAAAACAATGTTTACTTTACTAATTCAAATGCTAGCTCTATCGCTGACCCCCCTCCCCCAAACACATTAATTAACATACACAAAAACACACAAACCTGCCAATGATAGTTACTAGATAAGATACATTCAAAACATAATGACAAACTTTTGAACATAATTGAGGAATATTGCTAAATGATTGAGGCATAACGACTCCCAACATTATCATTCTAACAATGAACTGAAAATCAACTATTAGATTCGTTATCTTGCAAAATCTGTTAGATCTACCCTCCCCCCATCAAACCTGTTTTATCGTTTATACTACCATTCACTAAATGAGAAGAACACACGTTCTAATTCTTCGAGCAGGTGCATGAAGTCCTTGCGTAGTAACAAAGCTCGATGTAGCCATATTATCCGTTTATCTGCATCGCTTGAAATCTGTGGACACTGACGACCTGTCCCTCTACAGTTTTCCCTCTATAATTACTACATATGAAGCAATACTTTCTTGAACGGTATCCCGAAACAGAGCTCTTCATTTGTACGTCCATTGTGACAGTTTAACAATTAATACATTTAACAACACTTCTAATATAAACTTATAGCTCGTAAGTCTCAACTTCTCTCCATGACGAACATTGTGTTTTTTCCATGAAAACTTCTGTCAGGAAAGTCCTTTATTCTCTGTTTTGAGATTATTCGTTGGTTTTTTTTTCAAATCGGCTCGTACTTCAACTCGTCGAAGATACTGACACTGAACTTCTTCCATCCCCATCAAAGCTTTCAACAACTGAAATATTATAGCGAATTAAATTAAAGCTTTAAATAGGGGTTAACTCCAGAAAAGTGTCTACGTAATATTTTGACTGCCGCTCTTGACTTAAATGAGAGAGAGAGAGAGAGAGTAAAATGAGTAAAATAAAAGTGGTGCCGATCAAGGAACAATCGTTAGTTATAAACTTGCAAACAAATTCATTAAGGTCTTAATATAAAGATTACATGTATATCCTATACAAAAATAAGGATTACTTGATCACAGTAGCCTTCTACTTGGACTACTTTGAAGTGGACCGTCTACATAGTAAAACCGGTAATTCCATAATCAGCAAACTGAAAGCTCACCTTGCAAGACACGGAATACCCGATACTCTTGTCTCCGACAACGGGCCACCTTTTAATGGTCAGGAATTTGCTGAATTCTCAAGAGCGTACGAATTCAACCACGTAACTTCTTCGCCAAATTGTGCGCAGTCCAATGGGAAAGCGGAGAATGCTGTAAAGGTCATAAAACGCCTAATAAACAAGAGTGTTGCTGATCAGAAGGATCCATACCTAGCATTATTAGACCTTAGAAACACACCCAGCCAGGATATTGGATATTCTGCAGTACAGAGGATTTTTGGGAGGAGAACAAAAACTTTATTACCTGTATCAGAAGACATGCTTAAGGCACGGTATGCTTACAAGGTCAAAGAACAACTCCATTATAGAAAGGGGAAAGAAACGCACTATTACAACAAAGGAGCCAAAGAACTGCCAACGTTACAAGAAGGAGACATAGTTCCTGTAAGGCCAAAGGGAAATGAGAAATCTTGGAAGAAAGCTATGGTAGAAGGACAGGTAGACATTCGCTCATATAACATCAGGACAGAAGATGGACGAGAATACCGCCGAAACAGACGACATTTGAGGACATGCAAGGAACATTTCGCTGGAGAGTTGTCTACGTCACCAAAAATAGAGAGTAACCCAGAAACTTATCCAAACACTGGCCCATCAAGAGTGACAATCAGGACCCGAAAACCCAAGAACAACTAACCATGACCCTGCAACAAAGTCTCCCGTGAAGCCTAACAGACCTGTTGATGAGCCAGATACCGCTCTCAACAAACCTTCGCTTACTCATCAAGCTGATCCAGCTGTTGTTGTTACCAGAAGTGGTCGGGTAGTGAAACCACCAAAGCGTCTGCAAGAGTGAAATGTATGATTTGTGTTAGGTCCACAGATAGTGAAGAAGGGCATAATAACCCCTTGTCTGTGTGTTACCAGGTGAAGCCTGGTTCATTACATGTTCCGTAGTTTCATGTTGTGTTTCATGTTTGATTCCTAGTCAATTTCTAGAATTTCTAGTCAGTTAATGTTATATTTATAGGAGTGCTAAATTGTATTACCTACATTCTACCAATGCCTTTATTGAACGAAAGTGACTTCATTCATTGACATTGAAATTAACCTTGTGGTGAACTTTTTATAAATTTTAGCTTAGGAAGGGGGATGTAACAATATATGTTAATGATATAAGAAGTATTTCATGTACGACTTAATGATAAGATGGAAAGCCTCGTCTTGAAATAAATTAGAAAGTACTCCACACGTGTGTTCCATGACTTCCTCAGTTCCTGAACTTGTCCATATCATATAATGACACATGTATTATGTATTTTATTGCATCACAGAATATTTAGTAAAACAGGTATTTATGATTTTTACAGGGTACGTTCTCTCCAGGTACATTCTCTGTTGGAGAAAACCTACCATAGGAAGTTGGTATTATTTCTCCTGAGTATGTTTTCTGTAGGGTATGTTTTCTCCAACATTCAAAAAAAGCTATGTAGGTAATTAAAGTTCCCTAGCAATATCTAGTGATTGTGCTGGATCTGGTATTATAAGCATTGATTGATTGTAATTTTATTATGACCTCTTTTTATATACAATTCGTTATATATTTTTATAGACTCATGTTTTGCATTGAATGTGAGGCGGTTTTAGGCCCCACAAACAAGTTTTGTGGTTCATGTGGCGCCCCTGTCTGTGTCAAAAGGAAAGGTAATTATGATAGTGTAGTATTACAATCAAGTTAATACTATGTTGCATTATACTGTAAGTTAATGAGAAATAAAGTACATATTAAATAATATACTAGTCTTGTACATAACCCACTTTGTAATTTATTGTTCATGTATATTGCAGAAACAACAGAACCTGACACAGCCCGACCAGGACCATCAGAATGTAAGTTTTATATTAAACATAACTAAAACTATATATCAGTTTTAATATATATTGTCAAAGACATACTGCAAATGTACACGAGATACAAAAGTACAATGTGCTAAAATACTAATTCTAAATACATATATGCATAGCCTTGTAAATATTTTAAAATTGGTGACCCTATAATAATTTTCAAAGTACGTGTATGAATGGCTTACCTATAGATATTTTGATATGCTACTTTGTTTTAAATTAATGCAGCTTTTGATGTGTCAGAAAAAGGATGCTTCTCGCCAAATGGTAAGTACAGATGATATCGGTGTATGATTTAAAATTTAGATAGTCTTTTCTTGGAAGAATAATTATTCAGAAATTGTATTTTTTATGACAGCACATTTTAAATAAATATATTTTACTTGAAGAAAGAGAAGAAATTTACTTAAATTATATATTTTGTAAGCAGGTATAATCTATCATGAATATCCTTCTTCTTTAGGAAATCCATCGTTGCGTAAGAAGAGGGAAGGTACAGAAAATTAAATGTTATTGGTGAATTATGAGATAGAAGACATAATATAATGCCAGTGTTGTATGTTCATAAACAATGCAAATTTTTATTAGAGAAAATCTGAAGACATAAAGAGTACATTTTTAATAATTAAAATTTTTGTAAAAAAACTATGTAGATGCTAAGTTTTGATTCTTGACTTCAGTTTACATCTTAAGCTCACCTGAACCGAAGGTTCAAGTCAGCTTTTCTGTTCACCTGTTGTCCATCAGTTATTTATTCGTCAGTATGTAAACTTTCCATTTTTTTTTTTAATCTTCTCATGGTGTCCTCAACCTAATTCGTTCTATGGTTAATCAAAGATGCATTAAAGGGCAATATTCTATTTTTTCTTCTTTAGAGGTTGAGTCCAAACTTGACGTTTTTGAAGTCCAAGTTTTTAGAAAGTAAAAAGATATCCAGCCGAAGATTGGGCAAAGTAAATAAATCTTCAGAGTTGGAGGTAAGAATTTAGGCATCATTGAATGCAACTGAAATGTGTGTAATTATTTATGAACTATTTTGTCT
Source organism: Magallana angulata (assembly GCF_025612915.1). Taxonomy (NCBI): domain Eukaryota; kingdom Metazoa; phylum Mollusca; class Bivalvia; order Ostreida; family Ostreidae; genus Magallana; species Magallana angulata. The sequence goes on from NW_026441653.1 coordinate 186,037, forward strand.
TTGTGTGATCAGATATTTTAATAGGCTATCAGTACTGTATGTAAGAAACGAAATATGTTTTAAGGTGTAACACTGGTCCTCCAGGCCAATGGTATATATTTATCTTCAGGTCAATTTTGATATGTACCGGTACTTGATCAGAGCTGAACCCCAATTTTTGGAAATCTTACTCTTCCATGGAACATTTTTGCAAAGGCTGGATTAAATATAAATTGTGCTGATTCATGCATAAAGGCCTCTATTTTTAACAATTTAGTAATCATAACATATTTTATTTTACATGTATACTGTGCATGATTGTTTTATGAAAAGGGATATTTTATTTATTTTTAATTACCTGCTAATTGAAATGCATTAACTACCAATCTTTTAATTGCATTAACAGATTTTGGAAGTCCGTTTCTTGGACAACAAAGGAAAGAGGTTGCAGAGAGTGCTAAATGGAAGTTCATCATTATTTCTAGAAGTTGAATCATCCAGTGCAGTACCTGATTGGATGGATCTTGTGAGTGCAAAGTTTAAAACAACGATGCCCATGGAAGCAATGCTATTTAAACAGCACAAGTTCATCAAAATGGAAGAAAAGACATGCCTAGAAGATTTAAAAAGCTTTTCAAAGGGAAAGAGGAAGCATTTTGTTTTTTTGTGCAAGTGCAAGCCTGTAAGTAATTTGTAATTGATTAGAACAATGTGTTAAATGTATATGGGTGGGTGTGTTATGATATATAATTTTGCAGTGTGTGAATTTACATATGATAGTTTAGGGGTTTTGCGGCTATGTTAAGGCTGCCCGATTAATTTCACAACGATATGTAGAAAGTCACTTGTCTGTACTTCATAAGATATGACGTCATAGTTAACTTTGACGTCACGATCTGCATTCCTTTCGATCGTTCTTAGGGAATGTATCGTAACGTAATAAGTGATATTCATTGTGCATAATAAAACCGCTGCATTCCTTTACATAGACACTGTTGTAAATACTAGTGATACTAAATTCAATATCACCGATATGGAGTATAAAAAATCAACAGTTTTAAAGCTTCGTAAAAGGTAAATAACCATTCATAAACTAAATGTTTTGAAACTCCCCCTCTTACGTGAAATCTAATGAATGGTAATATGTATATGCATATAACAAACGGCTTGGCGCAAGTGAAAGATAAAAACAATTTTAGTTTATTTTACGTGAAATCGGGAGAGAAAATAAGTACCAATGTGAATCTTGCTGGGGGAAACCTACAGATTTTCCCTGATTTTGTGTAAATCGAGCTTAAAGGTAAAAATGTGCCTAATTTCGATGGCGGTGCGAAATGTTTTGACAATTTCAAATAAACGAAATATTTATATGAACCCCCAGCAAGAACTGCATTACTTATCGAAGGATTTTTAATAAAAATATGTTTGATTTAATGTCATTATTCACTTAAATCTTGATAACTATCGTCCAACAAGTCTTACAAATTGTGATTATAAATTTGTTTTATTAAATGTATGGAAAAACCTATTGGCCATTTGAGCAGAACTGTCCCAAATTCAGTGTGGTAAGGAAGTCTTAATCAGATTTAACAGCAAGCGTGACATCTACTCAACGGAAGTTCTGCGTTACTAGGAGGGAGTTGCTAGCTGTTGTAGTATTTACTCGTCACTACCGATACTATCTACTGGGCAGACCTTTCATTTTGCGGACAGACCACAACAGTTCTTTGAAAAAAATCTATTTTTAAAGTCCTTATGTAAGGGTATTTCCTTGAATTACCTTAAACCAAGTTGTTGTTGTATTATTCTAAATATAGACAATTTTAAAAAATTAAATTATCTGACAAAAGAAAGTGCAAGACAAAAAGTTAGATGAAATATTTTTAAAATTGTGATAAACATCACTTTCACATTTAATTATACCATCTTTCAGAAATGATGCTTTTGTACATGTACAAAACCTAAACAGCAAAATTATGTACATGTACATGTAATGAACAGGATGTGCAATAATCATCACCAGTGCTAATGACTTCAGTAATTAGTGAGCAAAAGTAAAAAATCAAGTAGTCAAGTGGTCAACAAAAAGTGAAGAAAAAAATTTCACTATATTTTCATCCATTTTGAATTGAAAAGAAAAGTAGACTTTCTCTATTTCTAATATCAGTGAAGGTTGGTTTGTACTTGTAGGTGATTATACTAAAAGGTGGATCAAAACAATTGATCATTAATTTAATAAAATATATTAACTAACTATGTTTCGCATTTTAAATGTACTTGAAATAATGGGAACTTTTTTTATAGATTTTTCGATGCTAAAATTGATTTGTTACTTCCAGTTATTTTTGTCAATTAAAGTATAGAAAGACTTCTTTCGTTTTTACAAAAAGTCTAATACAACCCTTGAAAAATTAATATACAATGACCTTAATTTTTGGTAACAAATAAAACAAATAAGTTTTAGTATCTTAGTATGTTAGTATATAGAATAGCTCTTAAAACTCTATTCACTTGCAATAAGAGGCATTTTTCGGAATGATACAATTATGTCATTAAAAATCATTATTATTTCTTCTAGCTTTAACCAGCATACAACTGACCTTCGTAATGTTGTCTCTTGGTCTTGCATGCAGTAGACCCCCATATTTCTTGCTTTAGGCCATCACTTTCTCAACGTCTTTTTGCCCAGGACACTTGTCCCAGGCAAGAAAACCTGCAAACCTCTTCTTTATTTCTTCTTCTTCTGCTACCGTCCATTTCTTCCTCGTAAAACTGGCCTTTTCTTCTTCATTGTCTCTGTAAGAAATACTTCAATCATTCCCATTTGACAGAACAGTGTATAAGAAAAATATATTGATGAAAAACAATTTGCAGACAGTGATTACCAGCAAGAAAATCGTGAGACCAATGGGATTAACAGTCATCTGATAAAGCACATGTGAAATAAATTTGTAAATGTTCAAGTAATACTACCCCCCACCCCCACTCCACACCCAAAAGATTGAAAACATATCAATAAAAGTCCTCCTTTCAAAGATTGTTGACATCTCAAATTATTTATGCTGCTTTTTAAGATGAATAATATGATGGTTGGCTAAATTCATTCAACTAATTAAAAAAAAAATTATTTTTTTTCAAATTCTTCCAAATTTGTACCAGTCTTGAAAAACAACTACTGTAATAATAAAAAACTTTTTGGGCCAAATATTTCTCACCATGGATTCATATTACTTACTGACTGGAATTTCTTCCTCTTCATCTTCCAATAGGTTTGGGATGAACACTTCTTCTTCCTGCCTTTCACTCTCATCTCTGTCCAAGAATTTGTCATCATTCTCATCAACAGTGTCATTTGGTTCGTCTGGTTCTTTAATTAATTCTATGATTAAAAATAATGCTTTTATTGCATTTATTAAATAAAAATGTTTGGTACTATCATTTTGAACATTATCCTATTGAAATAAGAGTAAGCAATAATGAAATAAGAAATATGTTTTATGTATAGTTGGTATTCATTTGAATACATGTATGGGATAATTTTTTATAGTTTTATGAATAATATAAATCATTTGCTAAGCATGTATTTTTTTTAGATCAGCCTGCCTCTTTATTTTTTCTGAAATTAGTAATGGCGCATTCAATTTGTTGCATTACAATATGCGAGTACTAGTATTTTTAATCTTAACTAGCAAAATTAAGTGTGTTCATTTGCAAAGTTTAGTAAAATTACTTCCAACAGTTTTTGTCCGGATTTTTTGTCCCGACTATCTATTATTGTGATCGGCTTCGGCCGATCACTATTGTGTCCATATGAGGCATCCGGCCAATGCTTCCACGTGCGCACGCATTCCGCTAGCATAAGTAGTTCTTATAAAAACTTGAAGCTTTGGTTTACTATTTATATAACATTTTACTCAGTTTTATTTCAATTCATTTAATTTAAGAGATGCAAACATACATTAAATACAGTTCGACTTGTTAATTCAAGAATGCACATTTTGTCTCACGCGTAAGAATTTCGATCGAAAGATTTATTCAGTAATGCAGTTGACCTCGATCATATGAAGATGCTCCATGAACTGACCTCGATCTATTGATGTTGCATAATAGTAGTTAGGAAGACGGCTTGATTCATAAACAAGGTTACGTTATAAAGCGACCTCAATAGCACTTTATGATGGCATTGAATGTTTTTCAGTCGCATTCAATTATTTTAATACAACTCTCTCTTTATATACGTGTAACTAATGCTCTTTGAAGAGCTATACTCAGTATTCTGAAGAAGAAGAAGAAGAAGATACATTAACATTTAATAAATACGTTAAAAAATAAAACTAGACAATGAGTTACGAACGGCTTTCTCCAAATTCATTTCAAAATTAAATTTGTTGACGGTTTATAATGATGAAATTATGTTGTACAGATTCAAAATATTCTATATTTTGTAAAAGTACAGTACTTTTTAAATTGTTTTAAATCAGACTGATCATGTTGATTGCTTCTAGCTATCTATATATAATTATTGCTTATAAACAGCCCTAGACATTGTAAGTGCTGTAAGTTTGAAAGTGCATAATCGTTCTTGGCATTTATGTATACAGTTGTACCATACTATTACATGTATATATAAACTGCATTTTTAATTTTCGTTTCTTGTTTCAAATTTTTGAAAGGAATCTCCTTTTGGAACGTTGCCATTTTAAAATCCTGTGCCAACGGAAATGCCACATGTAGTCATTAAATGAAATGAACTATGCCTTCTAGATCGTGCTGTTTTACATCGGTGGGGGGGTGGTGATAGCTCGGCCATTACAACTGTTCTATGGAGTCATCCACAATGAACCATTAATTGATGTCATTCCAAGCCTCGGTAACACTGTCGTGTATTCCTTTTTATCCCTGAAATATTTGACAGACTGTTCACATCTGAAACATATTAACATACAACACAATTTAATTTACATAAGATCTTTAATCCGCACCAAATAGATCGCTACAGAAAGATTTAAGGTATTCGATGTATAACGACTACATTTTGTACCTAATAAATGAATGGTCCGATATTCCTAAACATGATATCATTTTGAAGATGTTATCAAATAAATATACTCCACCAAATGAATTTTCAAAATATTGATTACGGTCCAACTAATTACACCTTGAATTTTGCATTGGAGTCTATGGACAACGTATGTTTTAATACGATATTGTAAATAGTAATTTGAAATGTGTAAAACTCTCTTGGTTAATACATGCATAAACGTTCTCTTTTTTAAAATATGAAATAAAATGAAACATTTACCGCAGATATTTTGACGAAATTAAAATGTTCTTCTTTTTAACAAGGGGAGATTTAACTTGTTTAAAATGATTCAAAATTTTTCAACATCCCTAAATTATACATTGAATACCTCAACAGCAATCTTGGTTTAATGCAAGGTGAAGTACTTTCACCCATTTTATTTAATTTGTATGTTAATGGTTTTGAATTCAATTTTTTAAATTCTGAATGTGTACCATTTGAAATTTCATCACTGAATCTTTTCCTTCTTAAGTATGCTGATTACATGGGGATTTTTTCGGAGACAATTGCTGGTCTTCAAATTCCTTTTAGATGAATTAACATATTATTGTAGCACTTGGAAATTACACAATAATGTTGATAAGTCAAAGGTTGTTGTTTTTTAGAAAAGGTGGAAGGGTAAAAAAGAAAGTGAAAATAATGGTAAAACTATGGTAAACCACTTGAAATTGTAGATCAGTTTGCTTATCTTGGCATTTTTTTTAATACAATAATAATTTTTTTAAAGCCGAGAAACAACTTGCTGAGCAAGGTAGGAAGTCATTATTTGTATTGAAAAAAAATATTATAAATATTTTTTTTAAATCATAATACTTTTCTATCATTGTTTGATTGCTTTGTTGGCAGTTTCATTAACTATGCTTCTAAGGTTTGGGGTTCACTAAAAGCACCTAATATTGAGAAACTAATTCATCTTGATTTTTGTAAACATATCTTGGGAGTTAAAAGGTTAACTTGTAATGTAGCAGTAGCAGTTTAAATAATATTCTGAATTAGGTCGCTTTCCTCTGCTGTTCCAAAGAATGTTCAACATAGTTAAGTTCAGGAAAAAAATACTGTACCATAATAATTGTATTATTCAACATTGCTATAATACATGCACTATATGACTGTGTCGAAATACATAATGCCAAAAAACTGGTTGCATCATGTTAAATTTTTTTTATGCAATCTGGGTATGTTTGAATTGTGGAAAAAATAACAGCTGCAGGTCTTATTGTAAGTCAATTGTTTATATTTATTGTACTGATAAGCTGTACTGGCGTGTGACCAGTTCTCGCCGGGTACCTTTTCTCGCCAGTACATTGAAGTCATTTTTCGTCTATAATTTTATGTGTTGATAAAACGAAGTCACAATGTACTGGCGAGAAATGGTACTCGGCGAGAACTGGTCGCACGCCAGTATACCTTAAAGTTAATAAAGAACTGAACTGAATAAATTATTGATCAATAATTAATTATATATAATAATAGTTCTATCAGGTTCATACAGTACAATCACTATAGATTTAGCTACATAGCTCGATTTACCTACCTGAAGTAGGTATATTTAGCTATCAATGGAATTTTGCTTTTTATGTAAAACAGACAAATAAATGCAAGAAACTGCATGTCAACCTATATTTGTACTGTGTAGTTTTAGAAAAGCAACCCAGAGCAAAAACAGCTATAATACGGCTGCTTTTGAGAGGTTTTAAGCAAAACATGCGTTTCTATTGTATGATTAAGTGTATAACATGTATAAGTATGATTACTTCACGATATGCTGAATTATTACCAATCATATAACTAGAAGATGTAGGTGTTTGGTAGTAAGTTCTTAAGTTTTAAGGCTGTGTATAACTGTTTATGTGTTCACATAAACAGTTATACATAGCCCTAAAACTTAAGAACTCTGACAAATGTAATTGCACTGAAAGACTATTATTTTTAATAGTGATCTTTTCATGAATTGTTTTCAGATCAGTTGACAGTTGAAAATTACTGCTGCATCCAAATGCAACTTTTTGAACAATTGCTCATGCATATAAGAGAAAAGCAAAGGCCTAATTTTAAATTACATGTAGCTAAATAAACCTACTTTTGGTAGGTAAATTAAGCTATATAGGTTATTCAAGCTACATAGCTAAATCTATTGATTGTACTGGACAGTTTCTGGACCTGATAATAATATAATTGAAGTTTGAACTCATTTTTCACTCGACTATTTGATTACAGATGGGTTTGGATACGAGTAATTTTCGGGTACGAGTTGACTGTAAAACTTGCAAGGGAAATAATCATTTTAATAAGTGGAAGTAATTATCTATCAAATTGCCAAGAGCACGTGTTTATCGATACTCACCAAACCACTGTTACTACTGACTGGCAAACATATCCCTTAAGTGCTGCAAAAAACTGAAGTTGAGTAGCCAAGAACTGAAGTTGACGGGCTAAGGACTGACGTTGTGGGGCTAAGGACTGACGTTGCGGGAGCAGTGGATAAAATTCTGATTCAGCGTTGCCGTGATTGTTGGTAGTCCCGAGGTTGATGAGCCCGTGACAGAGGTGGGGGACATACTAGCCTCAGTGGAATCATCTAGCTGTGGTAGGTCACGTTGAACACTCTTTGATGTTGATGTACACGCAAATAACCATTTTTTCGCCACCTTGTTAGTGCTACTCGAGAGCGCTTTCACTGCCTGGCGTTGAGGTGTCATTTTCTTTCTTTTCGACGCTTTCTGAATGGTCTTGCCGATTGATTTTTTCCTATATTTAAGTCGGATGATTCATTAGACCAAGAGCATGATGAGGATTCATTGTCTTCACTAAATTCCGATAGGTCGACTTCGCTTGAGTCCGACATGTTTTCCAGCACTGTTTGGCGGGCTCTGAATTCTCTCGATTTTTGATTGGCTAAATTTGTATCACATGCGCGTAGAAGTCAAACTTTTTTCAGCAACATAGGCATATAACAGATTTTAAAATAAAAATTCTTTTGATTGAAATTTACTATGAAATTATATTTAACAGATGATAACAAAAATGATTAATTTTGAATTATTGGCAAATACGGCTCAGTATTATAAAGTAAAATTCTTTAAAATAAATCTCTATCTCCGTCTCTCTCTCTCTCTCTCTCTCTCTCTCTCTCATGGGACGACACCAGGCAGATAACAAAAAGCTTACAGGAAAAGAAGGCAGCGTAAATAGGTAGAGGAAAACATACAAAAAACAGCGAATCCAACAGTTACATCCACGTGTAAGAGTGATGATGAATTGAACAAAACCCAACAAGAAGTAATAATTCCGAGAAAAAGAAAAGTCACCAGTCTGACAGTAAAATTATATGTCACGAACAGGATCTTATGCCTTTTAAGGCTAAAAATGAACAAAAAAAGTCGTCATTTAATGGGAAGTAGGGGATCGATTAGTACAAACATAGATCCCACAATATGTCGTGGCTTGACTTAACAAATGTGTTCAAATAACATCTGCAATTGCTAGTTGTGAAGAATTCCTTGACAAAAATTGAGGCTAATAATAAACATAGTCGTCATTTACCAAGAAGTTCAATTGGTACAACAATATATCCCACGATATGGCATGCCTAATCATAGGGTGTGTTGAAATTTGATTGTAAATTTGGGCTTAAAAAAGACAAAGAGCTAGTCCTACAAAGGGTCTAAATCGGGCGTGTAAATTGACAAAAATGTTACTAAAGTTTTAAAAAAATATTCTATGCTTAATGTCAAAAGGTTTGTTTTTAATTTTTTTTACAAAGGTCAAAAAATTTAAGTAATGAATTATTCATTGTTGAATAAGACATAAGTGTTTAAATGCTGTCAAAGTCATTATCATAAGTACGTCATAAGTCAGTAATATCAATGAGATTGTTAAGCAAAATCATTGAATAGTGCTTTCTAATAAATACAAGCAAATTTTGATGGGGGCTTCCACCCTGGTTTAGCAAAGTATGTAAATATATAACTATTAGTAATCAGAAATAGATTAATCAGAAAGGTCACCGGCTGCAGATAAAATGGGTTGTTAAGCATAACGAATAACCTTAGTTATTCAGATTTGTAGTTATACATTTATACATTTATATGAATATTTTCGATGAATATGGTGTACAGTCAGTTCAAGCATATCTTTTACAACATACACCATAGCATAACATAGGATTGAAATCTCATACCATAGCATTGGAATCTCATACCATAGCATACAATCTCATATAATCTCATCCGTCATAGCATACCATAGCATAGCATGCAACATGATTTTAAATCGGTTTTAAATGTTTTTATTTGGAGGAATAAATGCTCACATTGCGGATAAATGATTAACTTTCGCTTTGTTTCACTTTACTTCCATATGTGTGGAACTCTTCTGTGTATGGAGGCGTGTTTGTTAAAATCTCATAGCATACCATAGCGTACCATAGCATTAAGCCATTCATTTCAATTTCTCATAGCATAGCATACAAATCTCATGGCATTGATTTAAAATCTCATAGCATATCATTAAAATAGCATACCATAGCATAGCATTAATTTGTAAAAGATATGCATGAAATGACTGTATTACCTCAAACATATTAGATGGTGTTGAATTATAACATCGCTGACTAGCAAAATCATTTGCTGGTCGGATGCATAGGATAATGAACACCTCTCCAACTGAGGCGTTTGGGGATTTGGCGATCTCACCCCAGAGGGTAAGACGGACCGTTCTCCCTTCATACCCCAGCTGGAGGGCCTGCCTCTCCGGAGAAGTTGTCGTATTAGACATATTTTCAATCTGCAAAGATAAATTTTAAAAAAATTATGAAAACATTAAGTCGTAAAGAAAATGCAATGGCGTCAAAACCAGAAAAGAGAGGGGACTAGGAGAACTTATCCAACCTTTTCTATTTTTGCAAAGATAGACATTTTTATAATACATGTAAATGGAACAATCATTTTTCAGAGGCATGTTAATGGGGAGTCACATTCGTCCCCTAAAACTGTCAAATATAGTTAAATCGAACTCTTTTTGCCAAAAAGAAAAAAGAAATTGTGGGTCTTAATTATCAACTTTTTGGAAACTCGTGGTTTTTTTCTATACATTAGGCTGATTTCAACTTTGTGACATGTGAAAACCCATTTTAGTCACTCTCTCTCTGTGGGATCATGTACCATGGGCACATGGTTAAGTATTCTAAAACTTTATTTATATTTTCCATTTTCTTAAACTGATTAATCATAAAAAGGAAAAGTAATTGGGGCTTATCTCTAGTCTCTCGGCTGCAATATAACATGTTTGGTGTATTATTTCCATTAGAGTTAAAAGTACTTGAGTAATTTCCACTGGCCCCATTGAGATTCGTTTGGTATCGTCAACAGCGGAAGTATCCGCCATTTACAATATCCATGGGCTGCAAAAGTCTTTTATTGTGTTCTTCCCACTTCTGTCAAAGTTCCGCTAATCTGAAATTTAAAAAAAATTGTTATTGTGTATTATTTAAATACAAATCACTTCTAAAATTTCATATCATTTAAAAAATGACTTTTCGCGATGATTGGAATTTATAAAACTTGCACATGTAAGAAAATGAAAGTATGTATGGTACAGGGATGTGGGGCATTACAACGGCAATGACCTTTAACTCATGTCCAAAGACTGGATGGCAATGGCCCCGAAGTATCCGAAACCAGGAATTCCTCTTCTTGGCATTCTCCTTGCTGAAGGTACAATGTACCAAGCGTTGTTACTCGTCATTTTCCAAGACGTTGATGAAGAATTTAACTGTCTTCACTCTTTCTGTGAACTTTGATAGGATAGTAAATTTGAGTTTAGATTGTGTGTGTAAAAAAATGCCTTTTCAGACAAAATAAAATATAACAAGAAACACATACACGATAGAGATAACTTCTGAAGTCATATTAAAACATTGTTTGTTCTATTTCCTATCGTCAGCGTGTTTTCGTGGTCGTGTTACTATAGTCTGTCCCAAGATATTTTTGCCGCATATTTTCTTAAATTATTCAATATTTATAAATACCTCTTGGTTCAGACGATGTTCATTCAATGGTATGAAAACATCCCAAGATTTCCCCTTTGAAACGCCCCCTCTAGCTTGTCGGGTATCAGTACACGGCTAAAAATAAAATCTCTACGAGGTTTTTCCATTGCCAAGGAGATGAAGTCGCCCGGATGATAACGTTGAAAAATTGCGCGAGGGGTCCCGAGTATTTCCGAATGGAGAAAAGATGTCAACATTCCCCATTATAAATCTCCGTAGGAAATCTGTTTTCGTTCCTGTGAATTTTTACGAGGGAAAAATGATAATGTGTGAACGAAGTTATCTTGGAAATTTTCCCTTCCATCCATTTTAATTGCACTTCAGTCACAGGTATGTGTATTAAAAATCGTTCAAATATGCAGCAAAAATAACTTGGGACAGACTAATAGTATTCATAAAGTTGAGTATTGTTTGAACAAGGTTAAAGATATTTATTTTAGATTCGATATCATATACAACTCACGCCTATACATTTTATTTAAATAAAAAAATCACTGACGATTGGTAAATGTCGTAATTAAAGTAAATCCTTTAGAGGTAATAACGTAAGATACTGATGCTATTGTTTTGAAATAAAGCTTAAATTATTCTTTTTATAAACCACACATGATAATCACAATATATTCTCATAACATACCGGTATTGTGATACATGTATGATTAGCCCACTATAATTTAAAACAGATATACATATATACATTAAAGAGGGCAAAATAGAAATAATATATACACATTTAAAATTATCTGTTCACTTCTTAGCATACATATTTGTTATACATTGCATATTTGATAAGGGTATACTAAAGGATGAATTAATTTGTATTCCCATAAATTAAAAATGACATAGGCTGGACAATAATTGAAATGAAGTTACTAAAAAGACACATTGCTGAAGTAGGTTAGTTTATAGAAACTCCTCAATGATGTGACTGGGGATGTTTCTCTCTGGTTCCCAAGTAAGATCTTCATATCCTTCCCATTTGACTAGAAATTCCGTTTTCCCATCTTTCTCTCTTTTGTCGATGATTTTTTTAACGTAGTTAAATGGTTCATTGTCTGTAATTATCAATATTTTAGAATGAATTCTTTTGAAATTAAAATATTTGAAAGATAATTAAAACTGAATCACACGTCAAGATCAATTTTATAAGGTCAAATCTTTCAAACTTCTGATCTGCATGAATATAAAAATAATATACAAGATCAGTCTCAAAAAAGTACCTGAACATTTAGACTGAAATCCTTTTCTGTTTACAAAGTCAGCTTCATTTGCAGTCGGTGTGGAAATTCTTATTTGTGTTCCATCAACACAACCTAGAACTTTAGGAAATCCTAAGAAAAAAGAAATGTTTATATTATAATGTATATTCCTGTATTCAATGCTACATGTACACATCGTGTAGTGATCCAGGTTAAAATTGGAGATTTGTTTCCATATACATATTGCAAGATGTATTTCAATATGTTGTAAAATTCTCAATGCTACAGATGTATATTTATAAAGACGCTGACCCAACCCCAGCATTGACCCAACACCAACAAAAAACAAAAACAAACAAACAAATAAAATACTAAGACCCCAGCGGGATAGATATAAAAAAAACCATAAACTTTGAAAAAGATATTCCCTCTTATATACTACATGTAAGTACAAAATTTTATTTAAATACTATGGCATCCATTTGTAATATCTGCACTGACCTAGCACCCCCCTCCACCACATATAGACTCAAATGAATTTATTTATTTATTTCGCAAATTCACTTTAAAGTGTAAAATCTAGTTTATTTAATAATTGCTATGAAAAGATGAACAAAGGTACTTTAATCTTACATATGTCCATACATATTTCGAAAGGGGGGTTGGGGGGGGGGGGTTGAGAGTGGGTTGTTTTATGATGTTCAGTCATTTATCGCAGGGTGGTAGTGGTATGAGTACTCTGATTTTAGTGTGTTGAATGTATTAATTTGTAAACCAATTGACAATGAACATCCTTGATAATCAAACTGACAAGTGCAACAGACTTTTAGTATTTCATATTGTAATACACCTCTCTTGGATCCACCACCCATAATTCGGTAACTGCCCTTTGCGGAACTCTTTTGAGTGAAAAACCCCAAAAAGTCAATCATCTTTGGAGATATGTGAATTATGTTCGATGTCTGTACAAGCTTTAATCAGAAACATTTATGTCTAAGCTTTTAAAAACACCTTTATTACCGAATGTTAAGAAGTTGAACTCTCAGAATTGTTTACTTTTACAATGTTTATTGTGCTTTTAAAGCAGAATCGCAACCTTCATTTTACGGCGCATACAACTCTTAACAGTGTGTACGATGATTACCTGCAATTCGGCGGAATCCTTCCCTGACCTTACTGGCCATGTCACCCACCGGAAATTTAATCATGTGTGTGAACACCTCAATAATTGCCCTTGCCACAGATTTTACCACTCTTCCTGCACAGGATTCTGACACATTCAAACTGTTTCCAACAAGTCGCAGGTGTGCCCCGGTGGCCACGAATGGTAGGAAAAGGAGCACCTGGATAAGCGGGGGAATGGGCCGATTCCTGGCAGTGTCTGTCTCTAGGTTGTTGTCGATTCCATCCACGATAAACAGAATGGTTTCTGTAGAAAACCTGTATCTTTGATACACTTCTTCCTCATCAAGACTTTCCAGAGGATTACTTACGTCTCGAAAAACACGAGGTCGCCTCAATGGAACCGCGTTCTGTCTTCTGCGACGCCGAGAATTGGGGAGTTGAGAATATTCTCAGACTTGAGAACATTCTTAGACTGAAGAATGTTTTATGACGGCGGACCCTGGGCATGTAAACCATTAAATTCTCAAACATTTGACTTCTTGTCGATTCGTCGGGAGTTTGTAGACTTAAATCTACTAAAAAAAACCCGTGTGGGACACAAGTAGCATCTCAATAAGCAGACATTAAATTCGGCATGTCTATTTGTCAACTCAATACCGTGATTTCGAGATTTATCTCTAGGATTTTTAAACAACACCATGTAATGAGTATTCAAACTAATCGTGTGGTGTTGAACGGCTCGATCAATCACATTCTGAGTAATGTAAATTACACTAATATTGCAATGGTGAGCTATGCGAGTAAACCAATCTACAATAGATTCGATGGCTTTCCCTCCCATCATATCATCAAAAATTAAAAGGTGACTGACACTAAAATCAGCTACTATTTCCTCGTCGTTTTCTGGAATATTACGAATAAACTTTACTTGATCTTGTAAAGATCCGTAAGCGGGTTGCCATTCTTGATAACACAAAACAATTGTTCGGGGGGGGGGGGGGGGGGGGGAGGGGAAATCTAATGTTAATTTAATATTAGCTTTTTAACAAATTCTGTTTTCCCCCATTTAGAAGGACCTGCTAAGACCATAATAAATTCGTGTTTTAATTAAAAAGGAGATTCTGTTTTCCCCCTTTTAGAAGGACTCGCTACGACCATAGTAAATTCGTGTTTTAATTGAAAGGGAGAGAGTGACTCGTAAGAATACATGTTGGTGTATGAGGGAAGTGAGACTGGTGTTCATATTTTATTTTATTTTGCAAAGTAATAGAAAGCAACTTTACGTAAAATATGGGTGGCCCTTAAAAGGGCTGTTGGGTCTTTTTTCTTATTTTTGTTCTTCAGCCAAAAACTCTCCCTTAAATCTTCACACAGGACAGGAGTTAATGCTCTGGTATATCCCTACAACACAGCGAAAACAGACCTTTATGGTTTGTCATCTTTTACAACTTATCTGCAGATGGTAATTTTCCCCATAGCATATTATACATTCTCCATTCCTTTCTTTTTCAGCCTTGTTAGCCCAGCTAGGTTATATCGTCAGGTATTTTCTGGGATCTAAAGGATGACGAGTATGGGAGTACACCTCAAGGAACATGTCAGGTGATGTGATGACTTCTATCCCTGGCAGGAGCTGGTGGAGCAATTGGTCCAGGGAGGGTAGCAATAAAATCTTATTATGCCCCCCCCCCCCCCCCAATTATTTTAATCTTTATTAAAACATATGAAATGGCTCCAAACCAGTATAATTTTCCGCTGTAATATTTTCTTAAGAATAGCGATAATGCCTTTGTCCCCGTAACAGAAATGTGTCAGAGCTATGGAAACTTTTAACGGTGTTGGTTTTATTTACTCGTGTATGAAAAACGAGTGCTTATATTGGATTATCATTTCAATGTTTTCAGGTGAATGTACTTTACTGATATCTACTACCTCACATGTAATCTAATCAGCACACAGAGAGACTGTAAACTTTAACCTGTCTGTATTGTTTTTCAATCTAAACGACACAATCAGAAAAAAAAAGTTATTTAGAAATTTTCTTTCTATTGTTCTGTTTAAAAGAAAAACAAAAAAAAAACCTTATTTGTTATTTAATGACTCCATAGTTATAAAAAAGAATAAAACCTTACACATGTTATAAGCGAATTCGAATGTTGTTTTTTTTTTAAATGTTGAATAAAATATAAAGGCACAAAGTTAAATATATACTGCACGGACTACTACATTTTAAAAAATATAGCGAATCCAAAGTGCAACTTTAAAAATAATTGTCAATGTAAGTAAGACTTGGCAACACTATTAATCAGACGCGATAAAAACAGCCGCATTAAGAGGTGCAATATCAGACTCTTAAAAAACACGATAAGTTAACATTAAGCTTAAGGTATAACACCGGTATTCGACGAATCAAAATGAATTAGTTAATTGTTGTTTCATATATATACATTTTTCTATTTTCCTTTACTAATTTTTTTAAAGAAATGTTAAAATTGATATTTTTTGTAGGGACTACTTCTTTCATCGCAGAAAAGCAACTTTCTTAAAGTGTGCAGTCTGTTTACATACAAACAGAAAACACGTGGTTTTGAGGTTTAAAGATATTTTGAGAGAAAGCCGTATTGTGTGCCCTTTTTGGTGTCAGCTCATAAGATAGGTAACAAATAACATTTCCATTTTGTCAAGAGAAATATAAACTGATTTTTTTTTTACCTCTTAAGTGTTATATAGTAAATTACCGGTGTGATACCTTGGAACATAAGTAAATATGACAGTTATACGGATACACCAAACACTTCAACTTCACAAAGTGCGAGATATTCGGTTGTCTTGGAGATCTTTACGAATCTCCCCTGTGGTGGTGTAGGACAGTAGATGTCGACCACCAGCTGTGACCCAGTTCCGGGACCACCAAAGAAACCACAGGGATTGTTGACATCTGATTCAGTCAGGCCAACAGTGACGGTAACATCTCGTAGCCGGTTTGTATAATCTTGAAAAGTGAAAAAACATAATCAAATCAAAGTACCGAAGAACTGACAGGAATTGATTTTATCAAGTACATGTACATGTAGTTTCTAATCTGTATTTGAATTACGCACATTTTTACATTATGAACTTTTGGACTTTTTGACACAAGAGTAAATTCAATCAAACTATGTATCAGTGATAGAAATATTTCTGGAGAATTTATGGATCCAATCATTATTGAACTCTCGTCTCGTTCAACCAGACGCCCGGCTTTCGCCGTTAATCTCTGACAAGCAAGAGAGACTCTGCTTGTCGGAGATTTACGAAGACAGCCGAGCGTCGAGTTTAACGAGACTATATTGAACTCTGGCGTAAGAATACAAACAACTACAAAAAATATATAAATTGTTCGTACTATTTTAAATCTTATTATTTTAAAGGTATTTATGAATAAGTTTCCTTGAAAAACAATGCTTTAGCATACATTATTTCGAATTTATCAATTATTATCAAGAACTAATTCTTGTCAGCGGCGATGATTTGTGCTTTGGTCCAAACACTGTTTCATTTTCGGTTTGCCAGAGTAACTGCATAGGAGAGTTAATTAAAATCAACACCCAAAAATGAATGAAAAAAATACCATTTAAAGAAAGGCATTTTTCAAATTTAAATAATATGTTTTCTCATTTCATTATTCTTA
The DNA here is from genome assembly GCF_025612915.1 of Magallana angulata. Classification (NCBI taxonomy): domain Eukaryota; kingdom Metazoa; phylum Mollusca; class Bivalvia; order Ostreida; family Ostreidae; genus Magallana; species Magallana angulata. Next base: position 203,142 of record NW_026441653.1, read on the forward strand.
TGCATGTTATATATGATTATGAATGGCTTCACAAAGACACATTTGAGACAAATTAAACTTGATAAGTATTAAAATTCTTCCTGCAAAAAAGCAAAAACAAACAAGAGGCCCATGGGCCACATCGCTCACCTGAGGAACAATGGGTATGATAAAATCAGCTTAATGAAGTCATAATACAAACAATCTGGACAATGTACAATAATACATGTAGATCCTGTAAAAATAAAATCCATTTTCCCCCCTGGATATTCTTATGTTTATAATCATTAGTCCCTTTTCTAACAGGATGATTTTATAGTCATATCACATGTTGAGTATTGCAGTCCTCAAAAAGATCCTTTACAATTGTTTATATATGGGATATTAAGCTACATCAAACTCTGAACCTTCTTGTGAAGCCGAAGAATTGTCCTGGAGCCAAAGTCTTAACAATTATAAAGAATCATCTGGCTGATTAGTTTCTGAGAAGAAGATTTTAAAAGATTTACTCTATATATTCCTTTGTAAAACTTTAACACCCCCCCCCCAAATTGTGCCCCATCCTACCCCCAGGGATCATGAATTTCACGACTTTGAATCTACACTGCCTGAGGATGCTTCCACACGAGTTTCAGCTTTCCTGGCTGATTAGTTTCTGAGAAGAAGATTTTCAAAGATTTACTCTATATATTCCTATGTAAAACTTCGACCCCCCCCCCCCCATTGTGGCCCCACCCTACCCCTGGGGGTCATGATTTTCACAACTTTGAATCTACACTACCTCAGGATGCTTCCACACAAGTTTCAGCTTTCCTGGCTGATTAGTTTCTGAGAAGAAGATTTTTAAAGATTTACTCTATATATTCCTATGTAAAACTTCGACCCCCCATTGTGCCCCACCCTACCCCTGGGGGTCATGAGTTTCACAACTTTGAATCTACACTGCCTGAGGATGCTTCCACACGAGTTTCAGCTTTCCTGGCTGATTAGTTTCTGAGAAGAAGATTTTCAAAGATTGACTCTATATATTCCTATGTAAAACTTCGACCCCCCATTGTGGCCCCACCCTACCCCCGGGGGTCATGAATTTCACAACTCTGAATCTACACTACTTTGATGCTTCCACACAAGTTTCAGCTTTCCTGGCTTTCTGGTTCTTGAGAAGAAGATTTTTGAAAATTTCTCGAAATTTTTCATTAATTTCTAATTATCTCCCCTTGAAAACTAGTGTGGCCCTTAATTTTCACAACTTTGAATCATCTTTGCCTAAGGATGATTTGTGCCAAGTTTGGTTGAAATTGGCCCAGTAGTTCTTGAGAAGATGTTGAAAATGTGAAAAGTTTACGGACAGACAGACAGACGGACGACAGACAAAATGTGATCAGAATAGCTCACTTGAGCTTTCAGCTCAGGTGAGCTAAAAACTAGATGATAACTTTTACTTTTACTCTATTAATTCAATGATGTTGTCGAAGTAATTGACCATTACAGCAAAACTATCAACACCATATTGTATCGATCCATTATATTTCTAGTTTGCTATGCTGAGACTTTGTACGCTTACCTCCTACATGGTCTTTTCTTTGCAAATCATATTCATTAATTTATAGAACGAAATCAAATTTCAAAAAAAATGTCAACCTTGCCTTTTTACATAGCAATATCATAACTTTATCAATTAATTGCTGAAAAAAGCACTTCAAATTTTTTTTAGTTTTTGATTCTATATATGAACAAAATGGGATGGCACATAAAAAAATTGTCAATAAAAATTCTTTTTAAATATTTAATATATCAATGTGACAAATTTTGGTTGGACGACGTTTATTCAAGTTCAGACTGTAATCATATATAGCCATTTATAATTTTGGTATAGGGCTTACTGGCCTTAAAAATTATGAATTCAGCTGTATGGGAGTAGAGCAGATAAATTTTAAACATTATATAGATTAATACTATACATTCAGAGTCCCCAGAGTCAAATCCCATACCCCGTGGGGCATGAAATATACATTTTTGGTAGAGAGCTTCCTGGTCGACATAACTTTGAATTTACTTCTTAAAAAGTCTTGAAAGTAGAGAAGCTGATTTTTAAGATTAAATGCATTAACACTAGCTGATTTTTAAGATTAAATGCATTAACACTATCTGACCATTTTGGCCCCACATTAGAGTCAACACCCATATCAGGAGGACCATGAAATATTTAACTTTTATAGATGAATTTGATTTTTCTTACACATGTACTGGAGAGAAGATTTTTAAAGTTAGAAAGTTAGAGTTTTATAATATGTGTGAGAAATGACTTAAGGAAATTGCCACAAGTTTCAATAAATATGTTTTACTGAAGGAGAACCCTGTGAATCTGTGTAAATAGAGGTTAGTGAAAATGGTGGGTTCACGTAAATGACCTTATTTTTTTTATACCTCAAAGGAATTGGCAATATTTGGCATGCTTTTTCATAAAATTGCATTTCTTAACTTTTTAATTCCACAGAATGTCTTTTCATTAAATGTAAGTGCAAGTTAAAGGTCGCAAAGGACATTTTCAGAAAAAGTACCCGGAAATATATTTTTTGAAAACCGAGAGTTGCTGTACTTGAAGGCTTATGAGTGTTGCTATAATTCATGAAATTATTTTTTATAATTATCCTTAGTTAAAAGGATGTCTCTGGTTGAAATTGATATGCAATATGTAGGCCTCTGATGTTAAGTACATGAGCATCAGAAGTTACATGCGAAACTTTCAGCTAACGCTGTTGTGTTGACTTTACACAGTGAAATTGCAAGTTAAAGACTGGAGGTAAAATAACTCGAAAAGTACGTGGATGGGACATAGTAAAATTTCTGACATGTGATGGTGCACGCGGTACAAAAGGTCAAACCTTTGCAGGGATTTGCTGGGATAGGTCTAAAAAAAAAAGACAAATTATGAAAAATGGGCGAAATATGAAAGGGCTGAAATCTCAGAAAACCCATTATGTAAAAACATTTACTCATGTTGACTAGTAATTTTCCTTAGAGATTGGTGATTGGCCTTATAAGGAGAAAAATATGTGTTGACTAAGGTATAGATGAAATTCCAGTTATAAATTTCCGAACACACACATCCCTTGGCTACAGTGAATTGTATAAAACAAACTCTCTCCTGCCACCTAAGATAAATATCATAGTTCAACAATCGGTCTCTTGATGACAACAAACGTAAATTGACAAACGAAATGTATTTGTTTATTTGAGTATTTATATGTTACGCCAGCCAGTGGCATATCTTATCCGGAAATATTACTTCCACCTATGTTTTACGTATACTGTATACCTGGGACATCATCCCGTCAGATGAACCATAGACAGTAGAGCGACTGGAAACATGATACGCGCTTCGACAGCCACCTACCACAACGCTGAAATTACTCGCAGCTCTCAGTCTGCTCACCAAGCTGATGGTTCATCCCCCTTAAAGTGATTGGCGAAACAAGACTCACCTTCGTTCGAGACAACCATAAGCTATATTTCGAAGGACTAGTTGTCGAAAACCTTGACAGTGAAGTGCTAGCCGGCATACCGTTCATGGAAAACAATGACATAGCTATCCGCCAATATGGATAAATAAGTCACAACACTCGTGAACGTGGTTGGAGAAACCGCGCATTTATTATGAAGACCGGAAGAGAACAGAGCATGCTACTATACAGTAAAACATAGGTGGAAGTAATATTTTCGGATAAGATAGGCCACTGGCTGGCGTTAGTCATTTTTTTGTGTCTAGAATATTGAGTTGAAATAGAGACTTCGTTTCTAACATTACATTGGAGACAATCAAAGCGCGTAAAGCAATTCTTGTGATGAATGTCTGTAAAAAGAGATACGATTTTGTTTTACGAGCAAAAATTGTAGAAGGATGCTTCGAATGCCCATCTCTGCTAAGGTTGTTTCTTTTGATTATATAATTAAATGACACTATTACCAAGTATTCCGTTATCCGTTATTACTGCATTCAAACATAAATGTATTAAAACAGCTATAAAATTGTGCTACTAACCCAATAATGTATTGTTAGGCAACTAGTTACATGTAGCCTACCTCGAATACAGTTAACTTCCTTATTGGAAAGCGTCACACACAGATCGTCAGTAGAGCATGACAGGCATCATCCGGAATATGGCCAGTCTACAAGAGAATCAGGGTGGATGATTTTGGGGGAAAGATAAGAGAGGGGCCTTGTTCAGATATGCAGGTGCACTAAATATATTGCAAAGATATGCGAGCGCTCTCGAGAATACTTGCTCTACTGAGTAAGCCTCAGTTGTACATGATATACATGACGTTGATGGCTATTTGTTTACGGCAGGGGCGGATCCAAGATATGAAATGAGAGGGGCGCCAGTTTTAGGCAGGGGGTTTTTGTAGGATAAAAAAGAATTTAAATGAAGACTTTTGTGATATATCGTCTCGTGATTATACTTTAAAAGAGTATTAAAACAATTCATAATCTTTAAAGGTTTGTAGGTAACAGACAATCAGTAATCCCATCAAAACCCATCAACTTGTACAATATTAAATGGAAGAGTCGTATATAATATTAGCTATTATGAACAATATTAGTTAGATGTGATTGAAAGGTCACAGTTGAACCAAATGAAAGGAAACCGTAACTTAAATGTGTTTTCCATGTAGGTTACACCATTGATTAGTCATATGTAAAGAAATTCTCCGAGTGCGCTCCCCTCATTGAGTCCGTCAATGTATAATGTGTTTTTTCATGCCAACATAAGTATATGAAATTGTAACATTTAAAAATTATAAATATCGGAATATACTAGTGTATGCATATTATCCAGGTTATAACATAAACAAGAAATTGCATAATTACAATAATTCCCATTTCCTAAACAGAATCTGAGACATATACATGTAAGGATAAAAACAAACTTTTGCAGGTTAATTGAGTAAATGAAGTTTTAAACTTAGTTTTGTTCATTGTGTTAAAGACACTTTGAATAGAAGATTCAGAGAGAGAGAGTGAGTGAGAGAGAGAGAATAAACTGCATGTACCTGCTCGATTTCAATTCTAATATAGTCAGATTTTGATTCCGTTTCGTCAATGGCCGACACGAGTTCACAAAGTAGTTCCTGTTTCCGGTAGTTGACTCCCCGACATAGCCTAGGTCTATGTTCACATTCCCGGACACACTGCTGTTGTCCAATGATCTCCAAAACCTGTACAACGGGACCACGATACCTCTTGCCGTGAACAACCGCGGATGTCCCTCCTTCGGTTAATGAAACCAAACAAAGCAGTACTGTTGTAAATGTCACAACATTCAAAGATTTACTAACTAAAGAGCCAACCATTATGTGCGTGTTCTAAAGAAAAAAACCAGTTAAATAATATTTCTGTTTTCTTTGCTGACGAATTACACAATTTAGTAAATACCAAAAACGTGTTATATTATAACTGGCCAAAATATTGATTTCTTTCTTTATTGCTTTTAACGGAATTAATTATATATATAAGGAAGTTCTCTAGAATAACTGTCGTTAAACGGTTCGGAATATTAGATCAGGAGGCACACAAATGGAAATTCTCTTTAAAAATGATCAACGTTGTCAACAGGATGTGATACATTATTCATGGTACTTTTTTTCTTGCATGAGGATATTTTTTTTTTATATTTGAAGCCCCTTTCTGTTAAACATGTACTTTTACATGTACCACAGTGCCTGCTTGATATTTGCAACAACAAAAACATTGAAAAATAAAACATTTTCAAGATGGCTTTTTTGGTGACGTGAACAACAGTACTGGTGATATAAATAGATCATTTTTTTCATCACTTGATTTCCAGCTGGTCATCCATTCCCCAACAACCATTGCAGGCTCTCTTTTATGCAACATTTTTGTATCTAACATACCATTATTTAAAAGTGAATTTGTTTTTTTCTTTTTGTTGCATATGCCAACCTCTATATCCATTTACATAGATGGAGTTCAGAATGTGAAAATAAAAGGGAAACCACGACTGTAACACCAAACATTTTAGTCCATCCAATGGTGAAAGGGAATTAAAACAGTATCTCATGAACAACAATTACCAGACATTATCAAACCAGTTGTTGGATTTTACCAGACATTATCAAACCTGAAGCCGATTTTTTCACATCACGGTTTCCATTACGTTATGCACCTTTAATAACAACAGTATACCAATATCTTCGTCTAACACCCAAAGGAGTAGATGAGTGGTGTTGCAATTACAACACACTTAATTCTATATAGTACATGTAGCTAGAAACAGTTGGGTTCAGTGTTGTTCATACACTTGGTACCCAGCAATACAGTGTCTCATGTGCCAATGTGGCAGCAAACAATGCATGGATATTTCACAATGCAAACATTTGGATGGAAGTTGAAATTCAGCCAATGTTAAACAAATGTTTAATTTGTTAGTTGAATTCTAGTATTGTTTATCATGTATAAAATGTATGTGTTATATTATTACATTGGTTCAATCTTGAAATGTCAACAGTCTATCTACTTAATAGAAATAAAAGTTAAAGGAAGTGAACATGAAAAAATTATCATCTGTTTGATGTGTATAACCATTTAGACACAGCTTTCCTCAGTAAGAAGATATACCACTTAGAATAACTAACTCTTGCAATCCTTGTGCGCTGCCATATTGTTAAAATCATTACCGCTCTGCTGGGTTTTCATATCGCATAAATGACGTAGTCTTTTACATTTTAACATTAGCTTGAACATTATGGTTATGTGAGCATAAATCATTTCAGATTCCTCAAGAACAATACTTACTTAGGTACTTATGTCAACAGCACAATTTCAATTTAAACTTTGTTAAAAAAAAACCGATTCAGTTGAACCTGCTCGGGCCGGCGACAACTCTAACGTAATGTATTAACAACCCTGGTTGTTAAAAGTTAAACAGCAACATCATCTCATGTATATGTAGTATTTATATAAAGAATAAAAAAGAACAGAAAATAAAAATATGAGGTTAAATGTTTTCAGAGAGATTCAACAACGTCTTATATGTAAAGTTATGGTCCAAGTTTACATGTTAAATTTGTATACAGTATTTTTCAGATGATGATTGACATTTAGGCCGAGTTCAAATAATTGAATGAAGTACAGTCCTTTTACTTATATCTAAGTTTCAAGTTAAAAGTCATAATAAAAAAAAATGTACTTGCATCAGTGATTTCATAATGTTCACATCGGGTAAATGTGCTTAAAAGGTTTGCGTGTCCATAGCGCGGAAACGAGAAGTAGTAAAACCGTCAAAGAAGCAAACATCGAAATCATTACAAAGTAAATTCATTCCACAATGCAGTGCACAATCTCCCAATGACTTCATTTTCATGTTGTGAACATCGAAAACACATGGATCCATGGTCTCGAAAACATATTCTTGTTTGATGAAGTGCGAACAAAAAGCAAATAATTGTATATAACAGTATATTAATAAAAAAAACATGTCAATATAAAGTTAATGCCAAGACTTGTATTTTACGATTTTCTTTAGTTGCTGCTACTAAATTCCTAATCAGATTTAAGAACAATAGACCCCATGAACTTCGGAATTCAAATGAATATAATTTCGTACAGACCTATAATTATTTATCATTTATCGAAGTGATACCTGGGAAATTGCAAAGTTTTCAATTGCCAGATCAAAAACAAGGGCTGGTTTATGATAACTTTTCATCTGTATATACACGTATATGAAAGACGCCGCTATGAAAACAAAATTTGAGGGACTTTTTATTGTCCTTTATAATTAGATCCGTTACCCTTCAATATTTTGCATTATGTTTCCTCTCTTTTAATCATTTCTCTCTTTTTCATTTGCATCCGTCAAACTTCTCGAAAGTTACATGGTATGTATATCAAGGTGATGGATGCTGCGACCCGCAAAATATTTTGAAATACCGCGTTAAAACAAGCTAGATTGCCCCCCCCCCCCCCGCCTCCATTTTGATAAAAGCCGAAAGCGTACGCTATGTAAAATTGGCAATCACCTATTTCATATTATCAAAGGAAAAAATCGTTTTCAAAAATATTAGCATAATGGAAGTATAAACTAGAAAACTGACCAGTCAGGAAGGGCCCCGCTATGACAATTAATATAGAGAAGTGAAAATTTTTTTGAATTCTATCTTCTTTATATTAACAATGATGAAAAATAAATGCCCGGCAGAAGATGAAAGAACTGGATAATTATATAGGATCTCGTGATTTGTAGTTGAATATGATTTTCATCCAACAATTAAAGTGTTTTTTTCTTGAGCCTTAGTGAGGGGATAAAACACACAAGTTGGATAAAAATCATATTATACTACAAATCATATGAGATTCTATTTATCCCATGTTTTATACACCACAATCAATGTTTACACTGTTTATAAAACTCCACATTATTTTACTTCATTATGCCTACGCAAATCCCATTGTAAAGTCACAACTGTGGGATATCAAAAAAATATCCAATGAGACATATCCACGGGATAAAGGGGGTTAACATGGGATGAAATAAAATTTGTTAAAAAAACAAAGAACTGATACCAATTATCATAAATGATTGTGTACGGTATTTTAACCAAAATAAAATATGAATATTATATTTTAAATCCATATTTCAAAGAATGTACACAGTATTACACATCATTCGAAATTGACCTTAACTTCAAAACCAAGTTCATTTGCAGACACAGGCAGTGCAGTAATTAATCTCAATGTGACAGATAAAGATAAAGCTTAGGATTTTCTTCCTGTGGAAGGTTAATTAATCCCAAAGGACAAATATTGCAAAGCCTTCCATGTATACAATGGTAACATTCTCAGCAGTTATCTCTCTTTGCCCATTCATTCTCAGCAGTTATCTCTCTTTGCCCATTTATTCTTATGCATAGTTAGGAATCTACCCCACCACCCCAGCTCCAAACCAAAAGACATAGAGAACCAAACTTGGCATCAAAATATGTATTTCTGCCTACTGAACTACCATACCAAATTTGAACTTGATTGGGCAACCATAAAAAAAGTTATTAGAAAAAAACAGGAAATTTGTGGACGGAAGAGTGACAGACGGACGGACAGAAGGACGGACGGACAGAGTGATTACTATAGGGCACCCGCAAATCCTTGCGGGGCCCTAATAAAATGAAGAAAAAAATCATTGTTTGTTTAATGATTTTTCGTACAAACTTAAAACCAATTATTCTAGACTAACATACATACTTAGCATCACATGTTTTTTTGGGTGCTGTAGGCAAGAGATATTATCGAGATGCACTTAAATGGCAAAGGCACTGGTGGTATTTTTTTCAACAAATGCCAAAACACGGAACAAAAGTTAAGAACGAGTCAAAAGTTAATCAAAAAGGAGCTGTCAACAATTAACAAACCCTAGCCAATAAACGACATCAAATAAAACTATATTTAAGCATCAGCAGAAAGATCTCTGCAAATGCAGGTCGTTTTAAAATAAACGCAACATCAAACCAAGTTGTTTTTTTTTAAAACAGGGGTTGTCAGGGTCCCTTATAATTGTAAAATCTAAAAGAAGGGTTTAAAGAACATATGTACCAAAAACACATATGTACAAAAACATGAGAAATCATGAAGTATCACATCATTAACAGATCAACAGATATAACTATAGATGAACCAGTCTAATGTAAGCTGTATGATGTGTCTTGAACCACCCTTTAAAATCACGAATATATTCATATATATCAATACAGCAATTTTTTAATAATTGTGAATATAACAAAATCTAAAATTTCATGTAAAAATTAAAATCATAAAAACCGAACTCATCCTTATCATATAAAGATTTAAAGCTTAAAGAACATATGTACAAAAACATGAGAAATCACGAAGTATCACATCATTTACAGATCAACAGATATAACTATAGATGAACCAGTCTAATGTAAGCTGTATGATGTGTCTTTCACCATCCCTTAAAATCACGAAACATTCAGAGAACATTATTCTGAAACAAACCAGACATAGTGAAGTAGCCACAGCTCTACATCATTTGGATAACAGCTATTTCTTTTTTTTTCTTGGTTGTCAAATAAATCACGTACGTTAACTTCCACAAAACAACATTAACAAAAGTGTGAATTTATATGTTCATCATTCATGATTTCAATATTCATATACATTTTTAAAAAAATCATATATTTAAATACATGTAATTATTACTTGTTCTAAAATTTCTGTAATAATTAAACCATAAACCGAACTCATCCTTGGTATAAAAACTATTATTTCTTACATAAATTTTATACTCTAAACTCTTAACATGTTCATGAACAAAACATTTGGAAACAGTTAATTAATGCAGGAATATATTTATTACTCCGAGTTCATTTTCTACCATTCTTGAAGCCAAGCCAATGAGGCTATTCAATAATGATAATGAGAGAGATAGAGAGAGATATTGAATACACCGGGGATTCGGGAATTTGTAACACTTTCTTTAGCATGCGCCAATTTCAGTTGGTTAAATGGTTCTTTGTTACCATGTATTTCTACAACCTTCAAGTACATATTTTATTATTAAAAATGCGTCAAATTGTTTTGACCGACGCTTCTCCAACCGATTGTAGAAGGCGGAAAACATTACTGCATAATACTGAAACGAGAGAGAGAAACAAAAGCAAAAAAAAAAATTGCAGTTAATTAAAGGTGTGTTAGCTGAGAAATTCCAGGTTTCAGAACAGTAGAAGTCAAGTTGAAATGTGGCTAACTTTCAACTATACAGTTAGAAAGTCATTGAGCAGTATCACATGACAATAATAGATGGGCTGCGATTTAAGAGGCAAAGGTAAATTTTGAGGGGAAAAATTGATGCATAAGACTAACTAATGTTGGTTATTGTTTGGGTCAACCTTATTTAGTTAATCAGGGTTTCTTTCAGCATTTTTATCTTTGTATTTTACTTCTGCACAAGAAACATTGATCATTTTAACATATGAGCCTAGGAATAAGCTCGAAGTTGATATACATGCTTTGATTATGTCATGATGCATTGTCTCCTACAAATTCATTTGGTACAATGTACCTGGAATTAACTTAAAATTTATAGTTATCCGGTACTATTTCAAAGTTTGTAATCGGTATATTTCATATTCTTAGCAAAATGTTATTCATTTCATAGTTGCCAGTCTATAAATAGTGATGATTTCACTTTATAAAAATACAGTAATCAACATTTCTTTTAAATGCTTTCCAGCTTTTAACATAATGCTTTTGACAAAATGTGAATGAGCAACCTTTGGAGAAATTTTAATTCTTGATCGTTATATTTCAGTATGCAGATTTATGATTTAACTCCAGCGTTTCTTTTTGCATGGTAGTCATCTGCATCTTCATTGATTTTATTGATTTACAGTGACCCCCCCCCCCCTAAAACAACACACCGTATTACTTAAATCCCTAAGTACCATTGCAATTACCTGAACTAATTATTATTATTTATAGTAAAACATAGCTTTTGCAAATTTTGTTTGATGTACAGCTAATAACGTTTAATCAATATTGAAACCTGATAGTCTCATTTATAATTCAGGGCTGTGTTTAACAAACTAACTTACGACCAAATTAATGAATGGTATCTAATCAACAACTAATCAATGATTTATTCTAATGGCTCGAAAATAAAATAATGGGCAAATGGTTTTTATGTCATTTTTTTCTTTAAAGAACATTTTACGAGTCTGTAAACATTTACGACTTTGTCGTTAGTCCTTTTGTAAAATGCAGTCCAGGGCTTTTTTTTTATTACAACCCTTATCGTGCTTTAAGGTAATTTATTTTAATTGATATACAGGAATAGTACATTTTGAAATGAATATTTTATAAATCATACAAGTTTTTAAATCAAAATTAAGCAATGATTACGAATGTCGGTAATGTTTGAACCTATAACAAATCATTTTAGAAGGGACGCTATGTCGTCACGATCATGTTAACCCTCTGTTGCCTAAAAAAATGCACTTATGTGGTTATAATATCAATGCCATGGGTCGGTTTCTTTAATGTCATTTCGGTGTAAATTTTACAAAATGATAAATAAAAAAAATATTAGTCTTATAAACCGAAGTATAGATCATAATGGTTTTATGAATAACTTCATGATTGCACTAGCAAAATCCAGTAATTCAAATCAAGCTATTAAAAAAGTATTCTAAATGGAACGGTGTTCTGTTCTTTTCCAGTTTAATATTTCCGGATTACTTGTTCATACTCAATAAAGAACAGCAGCAATTATTATCAGATGTTAAAGTGACTTTGATTAATTTGATGATATGATAATTAATGAATCAAAACTAATAACAAAAAAAAATTAAGTAAACAACAAAATGCAAGGGAAATGTAGTGGATTACTACTTAGCTACAGCACCGGTTGTCAATGACAACCGCGCAATTCGTCCAAGAACCACTGATCTGAACTGAAATAGAACATGGTTTTTAACTAATTAATTTGATATTTCTGCATACTTCAACCACCTACAGCAAACGCGCCAAAACAACACACATCACTTCCTCTCCTCTATCTTAGTATTAGTCAGGCATATTTTTCATCCTTTAAAGCACATAGTGATATTCATTATTTCTTTATGAAGTTACACTGATCGTACAGTGTGTAACTGTACAAAAATTAGCTGCAATAATGTAGCCCTCTCCGATTTTTTTGATATATGATGTTTACTTGAGAGGGCTACAATTCCATAGGATCTCCGTATTGGTGCAAAAATATTTTTTTTATTGCGACCGACTTCGGTAAAAAAAGATCGTTTTTAAATCTGACTTCCTTTAAATGATTTTTAAAATTCAGGTTGAACAAAATAACCGTTTAAAAATCAAAACTAGATAAAACACAAGAGCATGTTTACTAGTCGTCTTTTTCAGCAGCCATGGCAGTTCTTTGGTGATTTTACGGGATTTACGCTAGGAATTTTGGTGGGCCTGATAACGTGACTGTAAGTGTAAATAAGAGATTTTTCCTCATTCTATCACTAAAACATCATTTAGGGAAATTATGTTTAAAAATGGGGGAATTCCTATCTTCAGTTCAAGATCCGCACTGAATTCTCATTGGCTGTCCCAAAATAAACCGATCAAGGTCAGTAAACATGGCTTACAAATTCCAACTTGTGTTAATGACATTCACGACAAATAATCGATATATGGACTATACTTGATATTTTTGGACCTATTTATGCCAGACACAACTACAATCTTTGAATTCAGGTAAGGAATGCAAGGTTATTGTCATACAATTTGAGCCGAAATCGTTGCGGGAGTAAATCACTCCCACACTTACACCATTACGAAGATTCTATGGAGTTGTAGCCCTCTCCCCCCAAATAAAATCAGGAGGGGGCTATATATTGCAGCTATACAAAAATCCACCTGAAAGAATGTTTTATATATGACATTAATAAATTTTATATTTCGGCACTTTTAAACTACTTTCAGCATAAGAACCCACACCATCATCACCGATCAACCAGATTTTGACTCAACCACAAGAACCCTCTTTACCTCCTCTCCTAGCAGCTCCAATGATGATGATAGCGACCATACAAGCACAGTTATGTCCTTTGTAATCAGTAAGCATTAAAATCTGCAATATTTTTTACAGTGGTTTTTTTTTTTTTAAATTATTGTAAAGATAGTGAATGATAAAAGTAAAGTTGGTTTGTTATTTAATCATCCATATTTTACTCCATATGGTGAAAACATTTATTTTATACCGCATTTCATGATTTTATCCCCACCAATGGAAGTATATGCATATTGTAGATTGCTGACTGTACAAACTGGTGCATACTATATTTAGAATGCAATGCATGCTTTTTACGCTGTAGTCAAGTGAACATTTTGTAAAGTTAGCAGTCTACAATATGCATATACTACAGTTAGCAAACTTCATTATTTATATTTAACTTTTCTTTTAAATGGATCATAAACCTTTCCTTCTTTGACCATTTTTACATTAATTCAAAATTCTTCTGCTTTTCATAAAAAAAACAAATTGCTAGCACAAACATTTTTGAAAAATGTTTTGAAAAATGTAATGCTTCAACGCGTCATCAATTATTTTTAATCTAAAGACACAAGCTACTAAAAGATATTCTCTTGGTCAATGGTTACGATGTCCTATCCACTGTCCTATTTAAAAGAACAAAAAAAAAACCGCAGTTGTTATTTATTGACACAACATTAATAACACAGAATATTAAAAAAAACGAATTGATTCAAACGAATTTTGTAAATGTTGATACATATAAAGGTACATGAGAGATCCACAGTCAATATATCCAGTGTATGTAGTATTATACATGTAAATGAGATAAGATAGAGTCATCACGCAACATACCAAACATATACATGTAAACAATCAAATCATGCATGTCTTTTACAACTATTATTATATTATTATTTCAATGATATGCTATACTATTGTTTTTAAAATTATAAATAGTATGCTATGCTATAGTTATGAAATGCTATGAAATGTGTATGCTACGCTATGAAAATTTAAAATGAAAGGCTTATTTGAACGAAAACGCCTCTGTATACAGAAGAGTTCAAAACATTTGAATTGATATGATAAGAAGCTAAAGTGTACCATTCATCTGTAATATTACATTTTCCTTAAAAATAAAATCATTTAAAAGAGAGTTAAATCATGTTTTATGCTATGTTATGATATGATAAATAAGATTATATATTACGGTATCGGATTCCAAAGCAGTGGAATAACATTTCAGTGCTTTGTCACATTGTATGCTGTGGTATATGTTGTAAAAGATACATGTCTGCTTGAACTGACTGAAGGCATAAGTAAGACTTGTCCAGCTGAATTAAAAAAAAGATACATAATAAATCATCCGGGATGCACAAACTAATGCATGTAATTTTATACGGAAACCTCTCATCTATGACACCAAATCATTTGATGATTAGACGGGGACGCCAAACACGTCAACTTCACAAAGAGTAAGAAACTCTGTTGTCTTGGAGATCTTTACGAATCTCCCCTGTGTTGATGTCGGACAGTCGATGACGACCAGCTGTGACAAAGTACCGGGACCAGCAAAGAAACCACAGGGAGTGTTCACATCTGATTTTGTCAGACCAACAGTGACGGTAATATCACGCAGCCGGAATGACACATCTAAAATAAGTCAGTTTATGGCCATTTAGGATATGTACAGAACACTACAGCATGCTACTACACTAGTTGCACGGATCGGTTCAGTTTGCTTTTTAACAGAACGCTTTATTTTTTCCACGGTTCTGTTTAAAAAATACAGCTGCAAGATTTGTGAATGGTGTGCTTGCTTTTACAATGAGGTGGTCGTGGCCGGAAGCCTTTTACTTTTTGCGTTAATGATTTTAAAAGCAACATACATGTACACCATCGCAGGGGAATGTAATAATATTTGTGAAAAAAATAATGGCTTTTCACTCCTAAAGTCTAGACAGTTATCAACTGTTATAAAGTTATTCAACTCATTTTTTTCTATTCAGGTATTAATTCTATGTGCTCATGCACATGTATCTATATGCAAGTCTATCCAAACACGCCATCGGAACTCTTGATATAACAAGCATTCTGAGAGTATTGCATAAGCAATACACGTCCCCTACCGGTTTGTATTATTCTATGAAAGCTTCCAAGCACAGAACTATTTCAGAGCTATTGTAAACGAGATGTCATGCTTTAATAAGGGATAAAAGAACAGAGGAAATTAAAACTATATAGTTGATATAGAAATTAAATAGGAAATGGGTAAAATCATACTCTTTATTTCATCTCCTGTAATTTCGCCAAGTCTATTCTGTATTCGCTGGTAAAAATTTGTGAAAACAATGCACTGTTATGTACAATATCATTTCTTACCGTCTTCTGTACCCCGAATCAAACCAAACAGTTAAACAGCCCAACCCGACAACGAACCCGATTGTAATAATAATACAAAAAAACCCTGCCGATTAAATTTACAACACAATGCTTGACACTATTTTATAGAATCCATTTGTTTGTTAGAAATGATAAAAGGAATGGTACAGGAAATGAATGGTACAAGTAACGCACAGTATACTGACTACATACTGACCTCGTTTATTCAGTTACACTCCGAACCCGATAACGAACCCGAACATTAAAACATTGGAATATAAAAAATTAATTTTCTCGAAAATATGTCAATCAGACGCTACAAAAGTGTAAACTTAATCTGTAGTTTGACATTTTGAAGCTGTTCAGCAAGTTTCATATTATTCCTCAAATGCATAAAGAAAAAAAGTGCGGAAAACTGAAGTAGGACAGACAGACGGACGAACTGACGGACGGACAGACAGACGGACGGACGGACAGACAGACGGACTGACGGACGCAGAGGAAAGCTATAGTCTCCTCCGGTGAAACCGGTAGGGGACTAATAAGAGCGAGTTTCGCGGGTATGATAAGGAAACTCTCAGGGATCAAATTCCTTTGATCGTTATGACGTCACAATAAGCAGCATGATGTCATATTTTACTCAGAAACTTGTCGATTTTAACTTTATCTCTGGTTTAAATTAATATGTTTTACGGTGCGACCGTTGGGGCGAGCGCAGCAATTGATCAAACAATGAATTAAAATAAATCAATAAAAATAAAATTAACAACGTAAAATTTGAATGCCAAAAAAAAATACCTATTTTTCAGTAAATGTTCATTATTCATAGTTTATAAGATTTGTTATAATTTATTTATTTATGTATCTGAAGAAATGTCCTTATTCTTCAGATGTTCTTTAGCTTAGCCTTTGCAAGATTTTGAGAGGATTTTGGTCATTTCAGCAGATTTACAAAAACTTCAATTAGAGTAATTTCCCCTTATCAGTGCTTATTGTGACGTCAAAGCTGACGTTGGTTAAGTGTCGCCTGACTCTTTAAAACTCCCCTGAGAAATAAAAGTACGCGAAGTATACTGTTTTATATACTTAAAAAAGCATGATGTTCTTAAAATTACACATCTTATACTAGTATATGCTTCTAAAAAGTTGTACTTTGATTCTCGCGAGAACGTGAGGTTGGAAACCATTGGTACTATGAATTGTAGGTCAAAATTTACTGACGCCGAAAAAATCTATCGGATCAATATGTGTTAACTTCTGTGACGTCACTCGATTATTTTTGATTGAGAGTGTACTGACGTGAACTTTAGAGGTAGCACTGATGTATATTTATGTACATCGTTAATGTTTTTATATTGTCTTGCTGATTCTCGTGAGAGTGTGAAGTGATAAAAATTGCCATGATTACAGGGAACTACTAGGACGATTAAAACAAGGCATTACTGGTCCATGCACGGATCAAGAGGGGGGGTCGGGGGGTCCCGACCCCCCCTGGAAAATGAAAATTTATTTAATTTACATAGTAAAATTATCGCGAAAATATGCCTCGGACCCGACCCCCCCCCCCGGCAAACACAATTATCCTTCGGACCCCCCCTGGAAAAATTTTCTGGATCCGCGCATGTGGTCCGATTTACTGACGCCAAAAAAAAATCCGTTGAATGAATGAGCAACTATTCCGAATATTCTATTCACACACGCCTTGCCGGTAGAGCTTGCTTCTCTCTGGCGCTGCTCGCCGGCGAGCTGCACTCGCTATAAAAACTACAGGCATTAAATATCACTAGAAACTTTAACTGAATATATCTTCGATTTCTCTTTATTACGTATAATTATCATTGATGACGTCACAAGCATGTTTAATAGAGAAGATCATGTCGGGAGATAAATCATCGGAATGCAGTCTAAACAATGCCGAAATAAAACTTATTTAATGCAGATACCTAAGATTTAGATGAGTGCCAGTTAGGATATAATCAGGATAATACAGGCATGGATATTTTGTTTAATCAGCGAGTGTGTTAAGGTAAGCAGATCGACATTTTTATGGCTTTACAAGCCTTTCCTCTGTCAGTGTGTACAAAAAAAAGACAAAAGTGTAACACTACCCCGGATAGTATGAAAGATGAGTTTGGTAAATATTAACGGTATATGACCTAAACTACTTGAAAAGTGCTGCTTGAATCCTGTGCTTCGTTGTTTTAAATGAAAAAAAAACCCATTTTTAATGAAGTTGTAGAAGTTGAGAGGGTTTCCGATAAATACTTACAATATTTATTTTATGCGATTAACAATAGGATTCTAGCAGTAATACTAATAAACATGAACTAATTGCCGATCGAATTATTGTAGCAAACATGCAAATGAACTTCGGGGTAGTGTTACACTTTTTGATTTTTTGTTAAGGTTAAAAAGTGATCTATTGTTAACTGTCATGTGATACTATGGCACGCCAGCTTCAAAGATCGAGTCGATTCCGAAGTAGAAAAATAATATTTTGGTGAACACATTCCCTTGGTATTAATATCCCCCGCTGTTTTCATAAAAATAAACAGTTTTTAAATTGATCATAATTTTGACGGTCATTAAACTCGGAGTTGCCTTAATCTACCTGTGTTGACACGTAAAATTCTACAAATCTTCATTTCAAGTATTATACATGTACTTACAACAAATGAATTCTTTAATGCTTAGGTAATGCTTAGCGAACTGATTCACGACCAACAAATTAGATTCTCGGACAACTAGCAACACGAGAAACAATTTAGAAATGCATGATTTAGTCCTAAAAGTGTTACATAGCATGATGTCCGTAGAACGAAAATTCCCTCAAGAAGTTTTGGATGGAACAATTATGGTGGTTTTGAAAAAAAAAGTTTGGACAGTAAAAGTGATACCTGTGTACGCATGACATTATATGCCTATCAGAATGTTGAATTCGTAAAGACTACAACACATTCTTATTTCACAGAGAATATAGATCCGTCCATAGAGGAGGAATATTTGATTTGAACAAACTTGAATGAAATCTACCCAAGGATGCTCTCATACACGGTATGTGTACATCTTTTCTGGCTGAATACACAACTATATAAATTTCGACCCCCATTGTGGCAAAACTCTAACCCGGTATCATGATTTGAACAAAGTTAAATCTGCACTATTTTAGAATGTTTCTATACAAGTACATGTAACAGTATTCTGGTCGATTGATGTCTGATAAGAAGGTTTTTTAACACATTATCTTTGTATTCCTATCTTAAAATTTGACCCCCTCATTTTGGCATACCCTTACAGGAAAAGTGGCTCGCACGATGTTCATGCGTCATACTTTTCGTTAAAACTCATGCGAAAATCCGATGAAAGGTTTCTCATGCGAATTTTTCATATAAAAATTATTTATGACAAATCAATCCATAACACTTTTAGAACATTCTTTCATTCATATATATTCACATAGTAGTATTTTTTTTCAAACAATTATTGTTATAAAAGTTGACATTAAGGCGATAAAAAATTGCTCATGTGCTGGACTACATAGAGGTATAAATCAAACATTAGAATAAAGTTTACATTTTCTCAGAATATACCTGTGTTCAATACTTTTTTTATGTTTTTGTTCATGTAAAACAGTCATTTTTACCCACCGAGTTATGTCCCAATGTTTAGAAGGTCAGTAAACATTAAGATTTTATTATATGTATGGTACATGCTGATTGGATTGTTTATCATTGTGGATATATACTTTAAGTCTTAAGTAATACTTTACATGTTAATACGATTAAAGAGTTTGCATGTAAATGTATCAAATTTGTCAAATGCAGTTACTGAATTATATATAGTTAAATGTACAGCTATGAGATGCATTTATTTCTAAGCTAGATAATGAAGAATCGCTTTAAAATCTTAATACTACGATACAAGTTTTTATGATTCCAAGTGAGAAATGCACGGAGCTGTAATACTATTTTAGAATGAAGAAAATTAACATCAGCAGTACTTAACCTGTAGGCATCATTAGTATTATAACCATAAACCTGTGTTCAGTTTCAGGTGTTGGGTGTATTCCTCATACTCAATAGTACAGTATATAATAAAGGAGGTTAGAGCCAAAGGAATCTCGAATTCCTTATAACATGTAATAAAAAACTGTACCTAAAATGTAACGATTTTCAATATACTTTCGAGCGTATTCAAAATCCCAATATTCTGACTCTATAAACTGAGCTGATATATTGTCCCATCCATGTATGTCATCCGGTAATTGTTCACGCATTTATTTCTCTATCGTGTTACATTATTGCAAATTCTACTACAGTAATTGCCCAGATCAAAGAGATGCCG
This sequence comes from Magallana angulata, assembly GCF_025612915.1. Taxonomy (NCBI): domain Eukaryota; kingdom Metazoa; phylum Mollusca; class Bivalvia; order Ostreida; family Ostreidae; genus Magallana; species Magallana angulata. The sequence continues at coordinate 223,418 of NW_026441653.1, forward strand.
CGGACATTATTCTCCAATATACCACGAACGTCATCAGTAAATCAGATCAGAAATACCTATTTGTCTGATCATGGAAGTACAACTTCAAACCGTAAACAGTTTTAAAACCATGTCAATTTCACGTGTTAGTTCCAGTCAAAACAATATGTAATGCCTCAAATTTTTATTTTTAAGACATCAATGCAGCTGTTCTTAGGACCTCCCTAGCACATTTTCACAGCGTGCTTTTACGTAAAATATATAACGTGTAGTAGTAATAATCGTATTTAATTGCCTTTAAAATATTAGGAATGTGATTCAGAGATGCTTCATAAATAAGTAAAGAGTATTAAAATCCTAAGAAAAAGTCTGTCGTCTGCCTGTGATTACTTTGATCGGTACACATGTAAACATTACTAACAAAACCGTTGGCGTTACACGGAACAGCCGTCAAAATGACCCACTGTAGATCGTCTCTCTAGAGGAGAAACAATCTGTAGAAATACTGGGCTGTTAGTAGAATAGACATAAAGTTCTTTTTTTCGTGAATGTTACAGGATAACCTCCTCGGTCTTGAAATGTTGTTTGAAATATAATTTATATTGTAAAACAACATTTCTCGACCTCGGAGGTTATTCTGCAACATTCACGAAAACTCGTACTTTATTTCTTAAATAATACCAATTATACAACGTTTATTTGCAGAGAATACAAAAGAACAAATCAACAATAGGTTTTTTTTTTTTTTTTTTTGTTTTTTTTGGGGGGGGGGGGGTTAACAATTTAAATTTCACTTATTTGATCAAAGGCATGGACATAAAAACCAAAATGAAAACGTCAATGTTCTCTTGATTTACTATATTTCGATTCAGTTTACACTGGGTGTTTTTCACACTTACCTGTGTATTGATCTTTTCCTCTGTTGAGTATTCTGACAGAGGTGATGTAATACACAGCTTGCAGATCCACCCTCCACCAGGGATTGGCGTCGCCATCATCTGTGTGCGTACACTTGTGTACAAGAAAGTTTGTTCCTCTGTTGCCATCTACTGCATACACGGCGTTATAGTCAGATTTTGTTGATGACTGTTTGGCAGGTTTACCTAATGCGATGTTCGGCAGAACTGACAACGATATTACAACAAATAAGATAATGATAAGAAGATACTAATTACTATATTGATAGCTAAACTTGCTTTCATAGATAGAGCTGTCATTAAAAATTTCTGAGGATAGCTAAATGACTTGTATTCAACACTTTTTAGCATCAGTATGTTACATGTTGAACATTGTTAACTGGTTCCATATGAAAAAGAGTAAGGTTTGCAATGAAAACACCAAAGTTTGATGAAAATACGCATACCTGATAATACACTTTATATATTTTCACGGTAGGAATACTATTTCCTTTTAACTAACCTACTGTGTCATCGAACGTTGTATAGCCTAAAGGCATCACCTACATTTTTTGCACTGTTTATTTTTTGCAACTGACCTCTATTTAGAATTTTGTAACAAAGTAAATGTGGCAGGGGACAGTTTTTATTACACAATTCACTGTAGTCAGGGGATGTGTTTTCAAAACACGTTAGGCTAATTTTTTTTTCTATTCCCATTCAGCACAGATACCTTCATTTCACTCCCCGTAAGGCCAATCACTATTTTCTGTAGAAATTACTAGTCAGAATGAGTACATTTTTCACCGTTATTTCAACCCTTCTTAATATCCGCGTATTTTTCTTGATTGTTCAGCTTTTTAGACGTTCCCCAGCTAATTCCCTGCAAAGGGTTTACTTTCATACCGTGCACATGTTACAAAATCACATGTCAGAAACTAACTGGTTAAAAGTCTACTATGTCCCATCCACCGACACACATTAAGAGTCCGAAAAGCGTCAATCACTAAATAAATAACTTTGTAAGAAATCAACTGTGAGAAAATATTACGAAACAGATGTTGAATTTTAAAAGTAAAGTCCAAAATAAAGTTATAATTAAACAGTGAATTTTGCACGGTGATACAAGGTTGAAAAATATTCTCCATTAAAAATTGATTTACTTAGTTAAGAAAATTTTTTTTGCTAGCATATTAATAATGATTTTTCTGCGTATGTAAACATTAAAGTAGTTAAATTTTCCTCAGTTAAAAATTTTTCAGGGACAAAAATTGAACATAATAACCACATTAACAGCCCTATCCCCCCTTTTTTAACAGAAAAAAAACCTTTTTTGTATTTTATCGACATTATTATGATATTCGGTCAGAATTGATACACAATTTAAATTTTGTAAAAAAGAACTCTGCAGTTTTTTTCTCTTTTCTTAATCAAAATATAGTATCATGTACACGTTTTATAATCTTTTAAAGGAAAAAAAGTAATGATACATTAATTACAGAAGACATTCATAATTTAAAAAGACGTATAAGCAATGTTCAGACAGAGGCTAATCGTCTTCCATTTTTAATAAAAAATATTAGGTATTTTCGATAATATGAATTGATTAAAACCGAGGACATTGGAATATTCAATGTTAAAATGAATTTATGTGTGCTAGGTTTTTCATTTCCGAAAAAAAGTTTTCAAGTTAAGTGCAGACTGGAGAAGGTTGTGCCTGATAATGATTTTATTGCAGACCTTTACCTCAGGAGAAAAAGAACAAACAAAGGAAATACATTGTAAAAATTACAGAAAACAAACATGTTAAAATATTTAATACAATTAAACAATAAAATGCTTTTTGGGTGATTCATTCGGGTAATGAAGGAAGCGACATTGCAGAAAAAATGCGGGTTATGTAAATTTTTTTCTGCAATGATCGCTACCTTCATAACCCGAATGAATCATCAAAAAAGCATTTTATTTTTTATATTTACGTCTTTCTTTTAGCTTATTGATAAATTTATTATGGAAAGTAAGTAAAATTCACTAAATTACTGTTAACGTACGTAAGTACGTTAGCTAAAAGAAACAGCTGAATCGCCTCCTGTGAGACTTAGAGTCTGACATCGTCATGATTATTCCGTGCAGTCCGTGATCTTTCCTAGGTCGGTGTAGATTTGGACCAATCAATAAACGGGGCGTGTATATTTCAGTCTGGCTGTTTTATATAGAGCTATGAATTAACTTTAAATTTCAATAAGAAATAGAGGCCAGGAATAATACTTTGTGGATGTATTCTAATGGTTTACGTATATCATTATTAAAAAGATTTGTCCTTTAAAAATGTTATACATGCTTTAGTGCGTAATTTTTTGCACAGTTTTACGTGTTTTATTTCATGTTCATTGGAACATTTCAATTGTCAATCATTTTATTTGCTAAATATAACTATTTGCAAACATTGTGCATAATAACACTTTCTCTGCGTTATTCTTAACTGTTGGCATTGCTGGTGCCCTGAATGTGGTACTCGTGGTATCGAAAAATAATAATAAACCAGTTTCATTTTACTTGTTGCATTATTGGAAATCTTGGTTTCATTTTACATGCATTTAATACACCATCTCTTTTTCAAAACTAAAGCATGAATAATTTACCTGCTCACATATCATATTAGCATATATGGGCGTGCTTGACTTTACCAAAAGGTGTACACCGTGGACACTTTTGTAAATCAAGTGCAAAGGTGTAGCGTTTAGGTGTACACCGGGTGTACACTTTTCTACACCGAGGCAGGGGCATGTGTTGTTGGGTGTAGCACTGAAACCAATATGGCAGACGAATGTTATGATGGAAACTTGGAAAATGATTTTAATTAATGTAACGGATTAGAAGTCGCAAGTTGTTGTTTGCATGAAAGCCATTAAATTTGAAATGTGTATTTATTTTATTGCATTTATATCACAAAAAACCTATTAATTGTTGCATAACAGCAGATTCTTTGTTAAAACTGCACCCTTTTCCGTCATTTTCATTCTTAACTTCCCTAAACCATGTACACTACACCATTGAAGTGGACTTGATGTACAATACAACATTTTTACACCGGTGTATACCGGTGTACACCAAGTGAAGCTTAATCAAGTGCGCCCATATTCACCTGTACAGACAATGTCGTATTTCCACTCTCCGTTTGACTGACAGATCAGCCATCCTGAACCAGACTGGGAGTATCCGTCAGCACATGAGGCGTGTATCCTCCTGTGTATACCAATTGCGTCCTCACGTCGTGTTGTATTCAGATCTATTCCATTTTGATCGGGTATTCCACAATCTTATAAATAAAGGCACATACACTAAATTTAATACCTAGGATAAGAGGCTAAATTTTACCTTTACAAAAAGGTATGACAATGTTTTCAATTTCTCTAGTCTATTATGATATTTTCTTCAACTGACAGTTAGATTAATAATTATCTAAATCTAACAATTTTAATTCCTGAAAGTATTATAGTATAATGTGTTCAATTTAAACATAATACTTGTCGACAAACGGGTTTTTAAAAGTTTTGTTTAGATGAGTTATTTTTATTTAAAAAAGGAGCTCTCTTTGATACTTGAGTTTTTGTCCAATATGCATAAGGAAAAACAATTATCTACATGTAGCACATGTATATTATTAATGGTATCTATTTGCATTAAAGCAAAGTACCGGATGATTTTACCTGACAAAACACATTCAAAGAATTTATCCTCGGAATATTTCTTGTGTTTACATGTCTGGTTGATTCCAACAAGCTCCAGCCAGCTCCTAAATGTTAAAGGTGAATCTTTATTATTAAATAAACCCCTTAAAATCACAGTAAATTTTTAATGATCAAACGTGCAATTTATTAAATATGAAATATGATAGTTATGGATGGACTAACTGAACGTGTATAATAATGTTCACATGTACTGATAGTTTGACTTGGTATATTAGTTAGTACGTTGACGTCATGGAGCGACGCGTTTGTTTTAACAACGCATGCTGCTATTATTACGCAGAACACAGCAAAATTTAAATTTATTCTAATTAAATCAGTGGTTTAGAAAATGGGTTATTTAAGACACGTTATTGCTAAAACAGAGCAGTCGAAGCCCAATACGATAAAATCACAATATTAGCGCCGAATTGGGCACTTTTTTTATCGGCGATAACTCGGGAACTAGCCTAACACTCGCCGTATTTTTAACTTTTATTCCATTTGATAAAACAGAAATATAAACATTTATCCTCCACTTTGTAATCATTAAAAAGGTAACTCGTCAATTAATAATTCTAACTTAACGTTAACCTGCAGTACCGATCAGACCCAGCCTATTTAAAAATTAAAAGTTCATTCCTGATTTTTAAATTCAATCACTATGCTCACTATATTTATTTTATCAAGAAAAAGTACATATCTCAATAATTGTCTTAAAATTCAAATTACATAAAAATGATTCCACAGTATTGTCGCAGACAATATAAATAGTAAATAGCCATTTAAAATTGTGCTGTATATATACTTTGTTTGGGATAGAGTATAGATATTAGTTAATATAGATTCTAAGACATTTACCTTAGGCCAATGCTCCTTTTCACTGTACACCCATCCAGCACTCTCCGTGTACCTAGTCTCTGCTGTCGTCTTATTTCCGTAATTGATTTCACAGAAATTAGCCCCTTTGAAATAGTTGACAGATTTACACCGTGGTGTAACCATACATTCCGTCACACAGTCAAGGAAACTGACTTCTGTGAATGACTGGATCAGTTTCCTGTCCAATCTGTGTCCTCGCTGAAGTTTAGAGAAGCCCGGTTTTAAGCTGCAATAACACGGCACAATGAAACTTATAAAAAACCACGGACATCGAAAGATTCGGAACAGCAACATTGTACTGTATAAATATACAGTGTACAGTGCGAATGCACACTTCGAAGTAATGATAATGCACCGTATGAGTTTGTAATTGATATAGGGTTTATTATTTAAATTTTTGATTCCATTATACATGTATGCAGAAATGGGAAATCAATATGCACTGAATTGGTAAAATGAATATTTGATAAATAAACTATGTAAAGCATTTCGAGCTTCACAAAAAAGTTCATTGTGTCGTTGAAGCCGGGGAAATGCTATCGACTAGTCAATAAAACGTTTCACACCACCTTTGGCGTTGAACTTAAGGCAGCTATGGATAGCGATCACGTGACAAAGCATGTGAATTCTAAAAAAAGAACTTCTCGGTCTATTTAATTCGGAAATGCAGTAATCAATATGGCGGACTGTCAACATTTGCCGCTAAAAGTCAAAGGGAAATTTTGTAGTAGAGGTAAATATAAAAAGGCATGGCGTATGAAACAATTAAATAGCGTTCATAAAAACGACAACGATAATATCCCCCCTAACATTGAACATTCATATGCAAACGATTCGGCGCCATATTCCCAGGCAGACGACACATCTGTCAATCTCGACGATTTCGATGTACTGGAAAACGTATGTGTTGAAAGTGTGGACGGTATTCAGTGGAATGAAGGCCGAAGGGTTGTGGAACTTAAGCACCTTGCTGATCAGCTTGTATGTGTACACTGTAACAATCGGCTGCATTTGTCGAATATTGAAAGTGAAAAGCGTTACGGGCTCGGTAGCTTGCTATACATCAAATGTGATAGCACTACTAGTGGATTTATTAACACAGTTTCCACGGGAAAAAGAAACAGTAAAGGTGCCTTTGATATCAATTCAAAAGTTACACTTGGTAAGTTTAATTTGACATGATTGCTCTCTCTCTCCCTCTCTCTCTCTTATTTTCTCTCTCTCTCTCTTTCTCTTTATTATACTCTGTCCCGAGTTTTTGCTTCCACAACTTTTTGCTTGATATTTCTATAGGCCTAATCGTGAATGCCTTTATGCTTAAACTATGTTCGTCCATTTATATGAAAAATGTCCAGATTATCCGTTTTGAAACGCCCCCTCAACCGCTTCAGGTTTCAATACACATCCCAAATTGGAAAGTTTACGGGCAGTACAGGGATTTTGCATTGCATCAGACATTAATAAGCCCTAATGATTATGTTGAAAAATCACCCAAGGTATCCCGAGTACTTCCGAATGGAGAAAAGATGTAAACATTTCCCATTATAAATTTACGTAAGAAATTTATTTTTGTTCCTGTGAATTTTTATGAGTGAAAATGATAATTGTTCAATGAAGATATCTTGGATATATTCCCTTTTATGAATTTCAACTGTATATATTTCACGAGTATGTGTATTTTTATTAAAAATCATCAAAACTGTGATGGAAACAATAGCTTGGGACAGACTATAGTAGTGTGTGTTTATACCAGGTATTACCAGTTGTGTATATATATATATATATATATATATATATATATATATATATATATATATATATATATATATATATATATATATAAAACGTTATATACTAGACTTTGACACGTGCCTGCACCTGTTGACATTGCATATGATATCGGACATTTACGAAGAAATAGATACATCAACACACCGTATTGTTAACATTTACATAACCAAGCCTACAATAACGCTATTTATTTCACTACACTGCTTAGTTAGAATAATCTGTGTCTCGGGACACGGGACAGGCCTAGTTACAATGCATCTCATATACCCGTAATGAGCAAAACATTGCAGATATATGTGTGTGTGCACATACAAAAACTTTTTAAATCAGTTAATTTTTAGCAATAATAAATGCTATCTTAAACAGCTATGCGAGCCATTTAATATATTTTGATGTGTTATAATGCCCTGCTGTAATTCTTTTTTTAATTTTGAGCCTTGAAGTTAGTTGGATTGAAATATTTAGTTCTTTAAAGTTAAAGGTTCCTTGATCCTCAGGCTCAAAGTATTTTTTTCATCACAGATATGGTATGTATCCTTCAAACTTCATAAATGAAATAAAATTAAAACTGTTTTATGGTAACCTTGCAATTTTTGAAGTTGTTGCAATTTTGGCCACAATGGTAAAATGGAATAAATAACATATATATACAAGTAGAAATCAATTTAGGAAAAAACCTTTTGTATCGGTGCAGCGGTGGGTAGTAGGTCTCTGTGGAGCCACTAAGGCAAGCAGTTCGTTGTATGGCTTTGCATAACATTTACACTTCAATACTAAGTACATGTGACTGATAGGGCCTATATATAAAAGGCAGATTTATGACAGGAATTAAAAAAACATCCGGATAGTTTAGAGTTATCAAATATTGCTGAGGATCGGAGATAGTTAAGGTAACATTTTCTAAACATAGTTATGTGATATGTCATAGGGTTAACAAGTATCTGACTGTCTAAATATCAAACTCAGCTGTAGTTCTGTGTTTAGAGCACTGGTACAGTCAGTACACCAGAGTCACTTCAAGTTTCCAATTGAGACTTAACTTTCCACCTGCATACTAAATCACATGAACATACAGTGCTCATTTAAAAAGTTCATATATTGTTATTATTTTTTACTGATTCATATCTTATAAATGTATTATTTTATATCCTCAGCTATGATACATTCTGGTATGGGACCAACTCATGTCATCAATTTTCTCAGTACCTGTAACATTCCACCAATTGATACCACCACATTAAAGAAAAAAGAAAAAGAGATCTCAGCATCAATTGTAAAACAGGCCAAAGAGTCTTGTCGTAGAGCTAGAGAGGAAGAAATGGATGCTACATCAGACCAATTGGAGTGGAGTTTTGATGCTGGATGGCAGACCAGAGGATCTGGCTGTCAGTAAAATAGTAGTACTGGTATGAACATTACTGCCTGTCATTGAATGTTATAAAGCTAGATTTATTTAGTAGAGAAAGCATCCAATTATTATGGAGATTAAAATACATCATGCCCTAAATACATAAATGATAAATTCAATATTATAAAAATGACAATTTTGTACATGTAGGGTAGACATTTGTTGAATATCTTTAATAAATAGGTGTGCATGGACTCCAGTAAGCATTTGTTAGTTAAAAAAAATGTCTTATAAATCAACAGGTCATGCCAGTGTTATAGATGCTCAAAGTGGAAAAGTCCTTGAGTTTGATGTGAGGTCAAAGACATGTAGAGTTTGCCAGTATCATTTTGAAAGAAATGAAACAGTACCAAATCACAACTGCAGCAGTAATTGGTCAGGTTTGTATGTCTTGAAATTGTTTATATGTTAATGTAGTGCATACATGTATATATATGCTACCAAAGAGCTACTATAAATGATATCTTAAATGTAAATACTGGTAAGTGTCACTAAGTCCAGACCAACATTAAAGAAAAAGAAAATGAAGGATTTTCTTGAGGTAAAGTCATATCACTTTTAATTTATCAGTATTAACATGATTAATATGAATTAGTTTTTGTGTTGTAGGTTCTAGTAAGGCCATGGAGCCAGATATGGCTTCAGCAATGTTATATCGGATGAAGGAAGATGGATGTGAGGTTCAGACCATACATGCTGATAATGATTCCACCACTGCGGCTCGACTAAGAAATGACTTTCCATCCCTTCAAAAAAAGCAGGACAAGAATCATCTGAAAAAGAACTTGACAAAACAGCTGTATAAACTAGCAAAAGATCATAAACAACTGAAACCAACTGGTACAATTTCATATGTGACCAGATGCTTTATGTATGCAATATCCTCAAAACATAATTCTGAAGAAGAGCTGACATCAAAATTGGAGATGGTTGTCCCTCACATGCTTGGAGACCACATTCTTTGTGCAGAGGCCGCATGGTGTACATATCAGAAAAATCCAAAGGCATTCAGGTACTTTTCAAATTTCATATCATTAGAAAAGACAATAAATTGGTTTATTTGATGCTAAAAGAATAGGAGTTACATGATTGTATTTAAACAATTATATGCATTCTTTGGTGATTCATGATGATATGAATGTAGACAACATTACAGAAAAAATACATAAATGCACAACTTGCATTAGCTGATGGTGATACAAAAAATTCTGCAATGATAGCTACCTTCATAGCCTGCATGAATCATCAATCACATTGACTTTGTAGAGGAAAACATACCGGTACTCAGTGGATGAAAATATATGTTTGTACTTGTATAAGTAGTCTTTAAACCATCATTGAAGCTAGACCAAGGTAATCATAAGAGGAATACAGTGGAAATTGCCGATATATGGTATACTTTGGTTTATGATTCTTTTCTTTATTTATTTTAGATTCAAGCACCTTCCTAAAGGCCAACCATTGTCAGGTGATCAGCTAAGAGCAGCACTGGATAACATAACGGAGAATTTCAAAGGCATGGCCTCTCAGCTGCAAAAGCTTGGATCAACACAAAGCAATGAAAACTTTTACAACATTGTGGCAAGCAAGGACCCAAAGAATAGGTATGATGTAATCATGTAATCCACTATGGCAATGTAGCTAAATTTTATACTGAAGATACAAGTACATGTATTTATTTTCATAAAATAATAAATTTTGACAACCACGTAATTATGTAAACCTATTATACTCTGTCCAAGGTTCCAGTTTCTGTCACTTTCAATTTTTACAAAATTGTTGTATTTTAACCCTCAGATGTCAGTAGTGTAAAATTGAGATAAATGAGAGGATTAGGAAATGTTATCATTTTTTATCCAAGTAGAACTTGACAAAAGCAGGGTGTTTAAGGTGTTTAAATGTGTAAATGATTTAATTTTCTTTACAATTAAGGTCATATGGCAGCACAGCATCCCTAGTAACTAGAGACTCAGCAGCAGTCTTCCAGAAGAATGTTGGATACACATACATTGAAGAGGTACTTGTTTATTTAAAGATATAGTGATAATGTACTAGTTTCTCTCTCCGTGGTCAAAACTGGCTCAAACCTCCCAACTGCAAATGAATGCTCTTGGGTAATATATATGTGCAGTTTTTTTCTAAATCATCATAAATTACGGTCAAAGCTCAACCTTTATAGGTCTTCGACCCTTTTCTTTCTTTACCAAAAGTTGAGTACCATATCAACGATTTAGAGTTGCAGATATGTGTCTATTTGGTACTGTAACTATTTTTTGTTCCAGGTAAAAAATGGTATCCTCTTGTCTCCAGGAGAAGTTTCTAAGAAGCATGGAATTAGCATGGATAAGAAGAAGTTGTGGCATAAAAAAAGCATGCATCGGTTTCCTTCAAAAGGAGACGCCTGTTATTGAAGGTATTGTTTTATACATTATACTTTTATAACAAAATGATGTGTTCACCATTCGTTTCAATGGCAGAGCTACATATTTTGCATAACTAATCACGAAATTAACCAATTGCAATGGAAAAACTGCACTAGTTGGTCAAGATCGGTATGTCTGTGTGCTCTGCAGTAGATAAGCTGAACCTTAGTCTTCATGCTTTGTTAGCTTAAACAGAATCTGTATGATTTTTTTGTATTGTTTGTATAATTTCCTATATTTAGGCTACAAATGAGTTTCAAAAGAGTAGGTACAATGCAGCACACATTGTAAAACTTGTTTTTCTTAATTTTATATATTTCTATTTTCCTTCAAAGAAAAGACAACATTGGAGGGAGTCAGCAAATTATGTCAAAGAATGGAAAACTTACGAAAGAGACATTTCATCAGCAGATGTAAACCCATGTGATAGAGAAGCTTTACCTGGAAAGCGTAACTTCACTGGTGGTGAAAACACAGTAGTCTTTGACTAGGAAACAACAGGACTGTCCCGCAACAGTGACATAATCCAATTAGCAGCTTTTGATGGGAAAGAAGAGTTGAATATTTACATATCCCCATCCCAGGAAATAACGAAGAAAGCAAGTGAAATTACAGGACTGAAATATGATTTTGAATCTGGATGCATGTTTTCTGGAGGACAGGAAGTAGAATGCATTGATATTAGACTTGCTCTCCTTAAACTTATGGATTATGTTAGCAAGCGAGAAAAGCCAATTCTTGTAGGCCACAATGTATTGTCCTTTGACATTCCAATTCTAAGCAAGAAACTTCAAGAGCATGGTCTTCTTCAAGATTGTTTGGACACACTCCGGCTAGCACGTAAGTTATTCAATAAGGAAACTGTGGGCAACTACAAATAGCAGACACTCGTACAAGTTCTCCTAGGAAAATCCTACCAAGCACATGATGCTCTTGCAGATGTTAAAAATCTTTACGAACTTTTTGTATCCAAGTTCACATACAAAGAAACAGATGCTTTTCCTTTCAATTTCCATGTCCTTCAGAAGTCATTCGTACCACTCGTTGAAAGGAAGCTTATTTCGAGTGCAAATTCAAGAAAACTTGCAAATTCTGGTCTAGGACTTGGACACCTTAGTCTAGCATACCAACGAGACAACCAAGAAGGGGTTAGGTTTATTTTGTCAGAACATGGTTTCAATGCAAAAACATCAAAAGGCATCAATTTGTACTTTGAGAAACAGGAAGAATAAGCATTGCTAAAAAGGACAGTGTCATACAAGTGCATTTCTTGTCTATCTTTGAAGTATGTATATAATTGTAATATTTTGTAAACATCCATATTGTATTGATGAAATATGCCACAGGTTACATAGCTATACTACTACAAGTAATATTGCAGTTCTTTTTTTGCATTGAATTTCTAAATTGATATAAAATGAATTGGTTCTTTTTTTTATGACATGCATGCAATCATGATTTTTACATTGTAACTTTACCTTGCTTTATTTTCTCATCGTGTTGGGTGTTTTCATGTCAAAAAATACTAAATGTCTCAGGTTGGGACATAATTATACCTTTTGTAGTTATGTCGTACAAGACAAATATGGTCATATATGTCTAAGGTAAGGAACATAAGTATATGCAATAATCATTATGTGTATTTGAAACTGTATTTGATTTCTAAATCATCTGTTTACCTTATCAAAGTGTATTCATGTCAAATGTGTTTGATCGACATACATGTACATGTTCATTCTTCTTGGCAAATGTTTGAATATTGTTGTTTCATTTTATTAATGTGGCCATGAAATACTGTGTGAGGAAATGTATTGGTCAAATAATTCTTATTATAATATGAAATAAAAACTATATTGAGCAGTTAATTTAGAATAAATTTCAATTTGTGTGTGTCAAGTTTGTTAATTTATTTTGAATTTTAAAAAGGTGTGTGTGTTTTGTTTTTTTGTTTGGGGGGGCGGGGGGGGGGGGGGGCGGGGCGGTGTTGTTAATGACCATCTGCTGCCTTTATTTGCCTTCAATGTGGCCATGATTTTTTTTTAGTGAGAAATGGTATTGGTCATTCTTATTATAATAAAAAATAAAAATTCTATTGAACAGATAATTTTTTTACAACCAAATAAGTGTCGATTTGTGTGTGTCAAGTTTGTCAATTTTTTGGAATTTTAAGACTTATTTGAACTTGGTTTTTAAATTCTAATAATGCTGAAGTAATTAACTGTTAATATAAGTTTAAGCTATGAACTTAGATGACAAATCTCATTTGATATTGAATGCATATTGCAAAATAATTTTTTTATTGGTCATTTTATACATTTCTTCATGATTTATAGAGTGCAAAGAAAGGGGGGTAACTCATCACATCACAGCTCGGTAACGAACCCTCAATGCCATGCTCATTTTTTCACATATTGCTCAGTACACAGTACTATATGAAATATGTAAAGTTTAAAGAAATCAATTGGATAGTTTTTTGGGGGGTAAGGTGTCCTTGGCAACTTTAAGTAGATAGTCCGAGGATAAGGTTCTATCTTATAAATAAATGGGTAATTATGATATTTAGGTTTTTAATAATGAATTAGCTAAAATCAAATGCGATGTGAAATCGATGGAGACAAAGTGATCTTTGCTTACTGCATACTATTCGAGTGGTCAAAGGGCGATCACTTGTATAAACAAATTTTAGTGTACTTACTAAGGTAAACAATGGTTGACACAGTTTGCGTATTTCGTTCCCGTTGGTGTTTGACGTAGAAATACACGACTCTGTGACCCGAGTTGACCTTCGATAAGTGAGTAACCTTACACATCAGAACATTTAGTCACACTAATTCTTCTTAGGCTTCATTGAATACTCTGGCGTGTTACAGACGTCAGATATTTTTTTTACCCGAATGCAATGACAGTGTAATATTTCACTACAAAAAGATTTTAAGATTAAATTTTACGACGGGTCTGTGAACAGACTTAAATCTTACCATGAACAAACGACTCCGTACAGTAATGACAATTCATCACGAAAAAGGTTGATACACTGATAGAGATTCTGACCCCAAAACGGTGATTAAACTTTACCATGAATCTGTGTACAGACGCCTTGATACAGAAATGAAATTTATCACAAAGATTACCACATTCATAAAGGATTTGACCCATATACGGGATTGATATGAGGGTCATGCCTGCAAATTAGGATTTGCGATTATGGGTATTGCACAAAAATTCCTTTTCTGATTAAAAAAAAACATAAACAAAGTTAATAAAACGTTAATGATATTAGAAAAAAAAATTAGACATTGGACACTTGTAGGGGTTATCATTTGTCTCTTGAAGTCCTCTACAGTATTTGCTGTATCTTCTCATTCATTGGACACTTGTAGAGGTCATCATTTGTCTCTTGAAGTCTTCTACAGTTTTTGCTGTATCTTCTCATTCATACTTTATGAGTCTTTTTTATCTCATTCAGTCCTTGGTCTAGCAAATAAGAAAAATACATGGATACATGTATATTAAGATTTGTCAATAAACAGTTAGAATTATATATATATATATATATATATATATATATATATATATATATATATATATATATATATTTATATATATATATATATATATATATATATATATATATATGTGTGTGTGTGTGTGTCATATTATAAGAAATATTCTATGCACGACTTGATTTGTTTATTGAGCATGCGCAGATTAAAAGTTTAGAAAAGTTAGAAATGGCGTTATTTGCAATATGCTAAAAATCCGCTAGCATCCGTGGCTTAACCTACCATAACATGGTGTCAGAATTATAGTTTTACATAGGAAAATAATCGCAGAATGGATCTAGCAGGTATTCCGCAACCGCAGATACAATGAGACGCATCAAACCCACTCGATGCGTGGAAGAAATTCAGACAACACGTTGAACTCATTTTTGAAGGACCTCTCGCTGAAAAAGAGGAGAAGCAGAAGATTCGATATTTTCTTCTATGGGCAGGAGAAAAGGGCCGAGATGTTTACAATACTTGGACCCTCAGCGAAAGATGAAGGCAAATCGCTAGAAGTACATTTCAAGAAATTTCAAGAATACGTACAGCCCAAGCATAACCCAGTCTTTCGAGATATATTTTCAATAACGAGACACAAGGTGCACGACCAGTGGAGCAATATATTACCCGCTTGCGTCTGTTAGCTAAAGACTGTGTATTTGGTAGAGCAGAAGATGAAATGATTAGAGACCGCCTTGTATTTGGCACAAACTCAGCTAAGGTGAGAGAGAGACTGATCAACGAAGGGGCACAACTCACACTGGAGAAGGCAATCCAAATTGCTCAGAATTTTGAATACTCGCAGCAGCAGCTGAAGACGATGGGGCCACCTGGAACAGATAATTCTACTATACCGAAGGATGTCAATGCAGTGACTCGTGGCAGACCTTATTCCAGGGGACGTGGCCGAGAAAACATTCGCGCTCACAGATCTACAGTACCGTCGCGCAGGAGAGGAACTTCTCATAGAGGACGAGACGATCACCGGGGACAAGACAACGCGTACGCGCATCAAGATAAGTGTCAGAACTGTGGTTTCGACCATCACAAAGATGTTCGATGTCCCGCAAAAGGAAAGCAGGGTACCAAATGCCGACGATGGAATCATTTCTCAAAAGTGTGCAAAAGTGTTTGTGAAATTCATGAATATAGTGGTGTAGATGAATACGATGATGTGTGTCAATCATTTGAAAATGTTGATGTAGATGATGATGTAGATGATCATTATGATGGTTTCTTTATTGATTGTATTGCAAAATCATGTACAAGTGTCACAAATAGTGAAGCATTTGCTGAATTGAATGTATTGCATGCAGGGTCAAACAGCACTGTAAATTGTAAACTAGACACAGGTTCACAAGTAAATGTGCAAGTGTCATGCCCTCTCCGTCCGGCTCAAAATCTCTTGGGGTATGGGGGTTCCCCACTTAAGTCAGTAGGTGTTTGCAGTCTAGATATTGATTGCAAGGGTCAAAGGGTACAGACAGACTTTCATGTC
Organism: Magallana angulata; assembly: GCF_025612915.1. Lineage (NCBI taxonomy): Eukaryota > Metazoa > Mollusca > Bivalvia > Ostreida > Ostreidae > Magallana > Magallana angulata. The sequence goes on from NW_026441653.1 coordinate 239,568, forward strand.
ATTGATCCACAGGGGAAAAAGGCTCCCCCTATCTTGGGGTTACCATCATGTTTAAACTTAGGACTTGTAAAACTAGTTGACTCAGTTAATCTGACCCCACCTTCCAAGTCCCTTGATAAAGATCAAGTACTTGCCGAATACCGAGATATATTTACAGGTATAGGTCTGTTCCCAGGTGAAGTTAAAATTGAAGTTGACCCAACTATACAACTAGTTATTCAACCACCCCGTAGGGTCCCGCACGTCATATCTAAAAAGCTTAAGGTAGAATTGGATAGGATGGAAAAGGTCAAGGTAATTACAAAGGTCAAAGAACCAACCCAATGGGTTAATTCCCTGATTATTGCTGAAAAACCTAACGGAACACTTAGAATTTGTTTAGACCCACGAGATCTAAATAAGGCTATTCGTCGCCCACACTACCCCATGAGAACTCTCAATGATGTTCTTCCACAGCTCTCTAAAGCAAAGTACTTTACGAAACTAGATGCTCGTAGTGGCTATTGGACATTGAAACTCACAGAGGAGTTTAGCATGTTAACTACTTTCAATACCCCTTATGGCAGGTATACATTTCTAAGACTTCCCTTTGGTCTGAAGTCATCACAAGATGAATTTCAACGCAAAATTGATGAATGCTTTGAAGATTTACCAGGTTTAGTTGCTATAGTTGACGATGTTCTTGTATATGGCAAGACCAAAGCAGAACATGATACAAACTTGCGTGCAGTTCTGCAACGATGCAGAGAGAAAGGCATAAAGCTTAATCCTGAAAAACTTGCTGTTTGTGAAACAGAAGTAGACTATTTTGGTCACATAATATCAGGTCAAGGTCTTAAGCCTGACCCCAAAAAGGTCAAAGCCATCAGCGAGATGCAGCCCCCTAAGAATCGCAGTGAGCTTGAGACTGTTTTAGGTATGATTACCTACTTAGCAAAATTTGCGCCAAGCTTGTCAGAGGTAACTGCTCCCATGAGAATGCTATTATCGTCTAAGTCTGAATTTGTTTGGGATGCAGCCCAAGATGAAGCCTTCAACAAGGTCAAGTCCATTCTTACAAGGTCTCCAGGACCTATTCTTTCATATTTTGACCCCAGTAAAGACGTAGTGTTGCAAGTAGATGCTTCAAAGTATGGTCTAGGAGCTACATTATTGCAGGATGGCAAACCTGTTTGTTATGCATCAAAAGCACTGACTCCTAGTGAAGTAAATTGTGCTCAGATAGAGAAAGAGATGTATGCTATTGTATTTGGGTGTAGTTATTTTCACCAGTACATTTATGGTAGAGATGTGACAGTTCAAACTGATCACAAGCCTTTGGTATCGATTATGCAAAAACCCATTCACTCAGCGCCAGCTAGGTTACAGCGCATGATATTACGACTTCAAAGGTATTCTATTCACCTTACACATGTTCCTGGTGAGAAAATTCCAGTAGCTGACACTTTGTCTCGAAAATACTTACCTGATACATGTCCATCTATATCTGATGATCTTGAAGCCCAAGTTCACATGATATCTAGCACTATACCCATGAGTGACACATGTCTTGACAGAATCAGGTCAGAAACTGTTCAAGATTCTCAGTTAGTTACCTTAATGAGTACTATCCTTAATGGTTGGCCAGAGCACATGGCTCAGTGTCCACTCTCTGTAAGAGATTTCTGGAATTTTAGAGATGAATTGTCTGTTATAGATCAGTTAGTCATGAAAGGGAATAGAATTGTCATTCCAAGGTCAATGCAATATGAGATGTTGCATAAACTTCACACAGGTCACCCAGGGGTAGAGAGAACCCTTAGACGGGCCCGAGACTCTATGTTTTGGCCTGGTATATCACAACAAGTACGTGATATGATTCTTACTTGCACTACATGCCTTACCCACCGCAACTCAAAACCTAGGGAACCTTTGAACGTGACAGAAGTACCTGAATACCCATGGCAAGTTGTTGCCACTGATCTTTTCACATGGGAAGATCAGGATTTTCTTGTAGTCGTAGATTATTACAGTCGATATTTTTAAAACTTTAAACTTCAAAACACAACTAGTCAGAGTGTTATCTCTAAATTACAAGAATCATTCTCTAGAAATGGTATTCCAGAGAAAGTAGTATCGGATAATGGTCCACAATACTCTAGTCATGAATTTAGGGATTTTGCCCTACAGTGGAACTTTAACCACAGAACTTCTAGTCCCAGATATCCCCAGTCTAATGGACTCGCCGAACGAACTGTCCAAACTGCCAAACGTCTGTTGATAAAGTCTAAGAAAGATGGACACAACATATTTATGTCCCTCCATGCTTACCGTTCAACACCCCTCAGTATTGGTCTTTCACCATCTCAATTACTTATGTCTAGAAGGTTACGATCAGACTTGCCTATGCACCCCTCCTTGCTAAAACCTCATGTCCATGACCAGTTTGATGTCAAACACTCCATGATAAGTGATAAGATGAAATCAAAACAAAAGTATGACAAGAGATCAAAATTATCACCACCTTTGGATAAGGGAAATAGTGTTAGAGTTCAGCTAAATTCCAAGACATGGACCCCAGCAATTGTCTTAGAACCTCACAATGATAGATCATATATTGTTAAAACACATAATGGCTCTGTCTATAGGAGAAATAGAAGACAAATCTTTAGGTCCAGGGAAAAGGCAGAAAGTGATATTGAAACCCCTAACCGATCAATAATATCCCCACAGTATATTACTCAACCTGAACCAAAGCCTGAGACATTTGACCCAGACATTGTCCAACCCATGTCTACTACCTCTAACACCTTAGGTGACCAGCCCAACCTTGCCTCCCCTAAACCAGTACAAAATGACAAGCAATATGTTACCAGATCAGGCAGGATTGTTAAACCAAAACAGATACTGAATCTTTGAATACTCTGTTGTCTTTAATTCGAAATTATATATATCATATCAGTCATTATATTAACAATGATGAAGTGTAATTTAGACATTTGATACAATCTACTGTCAATATATTTACAAACCAACATTTTGGCTATTCAGTTAATTGTCATTATTTGTGTAAAATATAATTAATACATCAAATTTATTGTGTAATTAAAGTTAATTTCCAATTCCTTTGAAAAAAGGGAGATGTCATATTATAAGAAATATTCTATGTACGACTTGATTTGTTTATTGGGCATGCGCAGATTAAAAGTTTAGAAAAGTTAGAAATGGCGTTATTTGTAATATGCTAAAAATCCGCTAGCATCTGTGGCTTAACCTACCATAACAATATATATATATATATATATATATATATATATATATATATATATATATATATATATATATATATAAGAAGCACTAGCAAACCAACAACACTCGTTATCTAACTACTGTTATCTATCTTTTTCTTTCTCGGGCTCGAATTCTTAAATATAAAGATGTAGCTGCCACGTTTTGATCCGGTGTTTAAACATTATCTAGTTTTTATATATTATTTAGTTTAGTTTAGTGCTAGTTTTGTAGATGTTTTTCTTCTTTCTTATGTAGTTTTTATTTTGTTGTCCTGAAGAAGGGACGGGTTGTCCCGAAAATTTGACAATATTTTACTTTATTGTTCGTGTCGTTGGTTATTTTTAGTGCTTTTATATATATATATATATATATATATATATATATATATATATATATATATATATATATATATATATAAGATATTTCAAACAGAATGAAAGAGAAAGTTTAAACAATTTGAACTACCTCTTGGCAGGGCGAAGGTAGTACCCTCCACCACCCCGGGCTGGTGATGGTGGCCCTGAACGAGAAGTAGGCTGGGGTGTCCTCTCTGTTTGCATTGTTGCAAGTGCTTGGCGAGGTGGTGCTGATGGTGGTAGAGGTGGAGGCATTCTCCTCGGCCTCACCCCATCTCAATCTTTGTATGAAAGAAAGACATAATATAAAGCTATTCTACAAACAATTTAGTTGCAAGTTACTGTGGCACATGGTAAAGAACTAAAGATAGATAAAATACTAATATAAAACAATACTTACTTCCTCTTTGGGATGGGTGTTGTCCCTCATCCTCCTGGCGGTGAGGCGACGTCTGCAACAGCGATACATACACCTCGTCCCCCACCCCAGGAGGAGTAGGAGGACCAAGCACAGGGTCCCCATACTGAGCTCAAATGCTGAAAAAAAACCAAATAAATTATATATTCTTCATTCTGGTTTAACTCAATTTAAGACAGACTGTATTTAAATTATATCAAAACAGTTTTTGTAAATTGAGTAACTCAGTTACTTACATGCACAAGACATTCAGCAACAGGAATTAGTATATCATGCAGAAAAAGAAAAAACATTATGTAAGAAATAAAATTAAAGAATAAAGTAATGAATTGAAGCAAATTGTGCAAATTGAATTATTGCTCAGGTTAAAGTGTACAAATCAAAGGTAAGCCATTCTTTATTTTATTTGAAAATGGTGACATATTCTATATTTATATTTAAAAAAAAAAAAAATCAAAGTTTCATTTGTTTTTATGCATTTCATGACTCTTACAGATTTTTTTTTCGCAAAAATTATATCATTGGTATCATTTAGTATTTCAATATAATTTTCCCCAATTACATTCATTGGATAAACATTTGGAAGAGTTAAGTGATGTTTTTTTTTTATTTTTTGACAGTAAATAAAGCAACACAGGAAAATAAATATGGGAAAAATTAATAAGCAAAAAAATTTGACATATTTACTTTAATTTTTGGATGGGATAGTGTTCCCAGAAGTGGAAGTCTGGTCACTTGCCTGAGTAGTGAGGGGGTGGTGGTATGTAACCTATTCTGAGTAGTGAGGGGGGTGGTGGTATGTGTCCTAGTCTGAGTAGTGAGGGGGGTGGTGGTGGTATGTGTCATAGCCTGAGTAGTGAGGTTGATGATATTATGTGTCCAGAGTTCTGAGGGGGATGGTTGTTGGTAACCTATCATGAGATGTCTGGGGGTAGTTGTGGGTGTCCTAAGCTGAGTAATGAGGAATGTGAATACGTGTGCCCTACCCCGAGTAGTGAGGGTAATAGTTGTGTGTGTCCTAGTCCGAGTCCTGAGGGGAAAGGATGCGTGTACAGTAGACCGAGTAGTAACGGGATTGTGGGAATGTTCACGAGACTGGGGAAAGACTGGTGGCTGTGTATTGCTAGGGATGGATGCTTGAGTATGTAACGGATTGGTAGTTTTTGGGGTGGGTGTAAATTGTCGTGTCCGTTTAATGACGAACGCCTGTCGAAGTTGAACGGTGCTGACTCGTATCTACAATAAATGTATGACTAGAAAACATAAACAGGAACAAAATCCCAAAGTAACAATAAAACTAACAAGGAAACAAACATGATAACGAAAAAAAGGAATCAGGACAACACAACACTAACTGAACAATCAATGACTTACATTCATTCGTTTCCCCATGCATCATAACGGTTGGTGTTACTTCTGAAAAAAAAACCCGAATAAATATTTCAATAAAAATAACGTTATTATATCATTGTATTGAACATTTGCAAATAATGCAACCATTATGTATCTGATGGACAGATTGGTTCGCCATTGATGATTTTGCAAGGCATTGCGGTCGCGAAATGAAATGTGAGATCACGAGTCACGCATACAATCCTTTGTATCCAGCAGTATTTTACAAGGTAGCGATTGGTTGAAAGTATGTAAAACTGACAGGAGGCGGAGTTTTCCCACAAGACGGTACTTCTTATGTTAAGAGAAAGACAGAAAAGATAGATAGAAAGGATAAATTTATATGAGGCAATCCCCACCTAATAAAAAGAAATGGAAATTGAAAAATTATTAAAATCACATAGTGAAATTGTCGCAAATATGCCTCGTCCCCCCCCCCCCCCATCCTACCCCCCTGGCAAACACAATTATCCTTCGGACACCCCCCCCCCCCCCCCCGGGGAAAAAATTCTCGATCCGCGCATGCGACAGAATGATTTGTAAACGAAAGATTACCTGAACAGTGTAGGACGGGTGAATCTGTATCCAGCATCACAATTTCCCGTATGTTATTCTCCAAACAAAAATGTACATAATGTTCAATGAAAGCACATAAACCCTGAATTAATAAATGTCCGATGGGTTCACTGGAAATAATTTTTTTCACATAACACTGCACAGTTACAACTTTAGTCTGTATCGGACAAACAATTTCACCACTGCAAAGCGAACCTAAGACACTAGAATGACAAAAATCACATACCGCTGATATGTTTCCGATTAGAAGAGCAGAAATTATAAAACAAAACATTTTGAAAGAAAAATACAAAAATGAACGGTTTAAGTTGTTATCTGAATGGATTGAATGTGACAGAATGATTGATTAACAAAAGAAACAAAGAAATCCTAAGGATTCTTGATTGGTGTATAAACAAATAAAACATAGTTATGAATCTAATGCATGTATTATCAATTATATATATTTACCACTTGCAGTGTCTATTCCACATGGAAGAGCATAAACTTGGTCTGCCTTCAAGTTATCCAACAAAAGTTGTTCACTTAGGTTGGGAGAGTAGGGCTTCTTGGATGCAAGATGGCGCTTCTTTTTTTCATTTGCTGCAATTAAGTTCATCAAAGTTGATGCAATTTATTTTTTTTAAACAATATAAAATTAACCTACCTAAGTTATGTTTTGATAATTTGAAATAACTTAATCATTATTTTTTGTAAGCTATATACTGTATAAATAATTTAAATAAAACTTTCAATTCAATTTAGCAAGATATACTAGTATTTTATCTTTCTGCTTGATGTTCTGTACTATTTTTTAATTTCTGGAATAGTTCTTTGAGAATTGACATTTCCGCTAAGAAAAAAGAGCAATTCATCTATCTAAAAATTATACACCATATTTTACTGCAATTTTATGAGGAAAATATATTTATGCAAATCATATCAATCCATATCCCAAAATAAGGGGCCCTAATTTATTCATTCTTTATTCACATTCGGTTTCATCAATTAATTTACAGTCGTTATGTATGTATAAAAAATATACATGTCAAATTACAAACAAATCTTAAATGATTTAACACAATGATGAGAAACTATAATATCTGAATTAAAAATTATGGCAAAGTCTGTTGTAAAGAAAAGTTTACTTTTTAAATCTTAATTTTAAAATCCTTGAAAAAATATCGTTTGGGGTTGCAAATCTTCTGATTGAAGTGTTACAACTATACACTTATGCATATATCTTTATATGAATGGCATGAAAATTGACGAGTTGTAAAATTATTTGAGTTTGGTCATGTAAAAAAGCGATATATGTATTTCTATTTATAGTCTAGGCTTTTCCATTTGTTGACTTGCTTTTGAAGTTATTTCCCTTTGTGAAAGTGTGTAAACACGTCTGTCATGTTATCCAGTTAAAACTATACTAATATTTGCTTGAAGCATCTTATTAGTATGATTTTAAAATTTTGTGATTATCCAACATATTGCGATAGGCATGATGAGAAGGAAAAAAATCTTACATATTCAATAAATCGTTTGCCTTCTCGGTCGTGGTTCTTCCTGGCCCGTCCAGCTTACCGAACAACAAATGTTCCCGCTTGGACACCTCCTCCACTAAAACTACCTCCTCCTTTGGGTCCCAGTTCATCTTCCGTTTTCGTTTTGCTTTATCATTATCGCTAATGCTATCCATGATCACGATTATTATAATGTTTACGATGCAGACGATAGGAATCTTCGAACGAAGAAGAGTTCCACTTTTAACAATTCGGTCGAAAAATCGCGGGACTTGCTATGAGGTCTAAGCTAAGACAAATCTTATCTAAGTGTTATCTTAGATTGTTTTATGATCCACTTAAGTAAGCAATCTTAACTAAGTCTTAATCTTAGATTTAAGACAAAATTCGCACTAAAATTTAGGACAGTTTCATGATCCCGGAGCCAGTATCTCCAATAGTGACTTATCTAATCCCTGATACATTATCATCCTTATTGCAGGTCCAGTTAAGGATCTTCTAATAGCAAAGTCTTTCTGTTCTCTAGTATAACCAGAATCCTTCATCAGCATTTTTACTTCGTATTTCCCTACATCATAAGTGATTTCTCCTTTGTTTTAATTTCCTGAGCACAGATCCATATAATGATATCCATGCTGAGTATAATGAATCGTATACATGTATATAGTTTATCTAAACTTACATCCATCTTCATCATCACTATTCATGGGATTCCCATTGTACTGTGGAATAACGCTGTCATCATCTTCAAATGCTGGCTTTTCTTGAGAACCCACATCAGATGTACTTTCACCAGTTGAAATGATATCTGAAAATGTTTTGAAAATTCAAGATTTGTGCAAGTGTAAATCTTGTACGTAAATCAACGTAACATTCCGTTACACAAGAATGATACAGTCCATCCCAGTTTGATCCAATAGTGTCTTATATTCATTTGGATCATCATAAAAATATTGTTTGTAAAAAGGTAGTAACAGCTGAAATTAACTAAATTTTGTATTTCTCTTAATTTCAAAATCTTTGAAAATGCAATTTAATAATGCTAGCTAAAATGAGGTGCAGAAAAGTATGCAGCCAAATGAAATCTATTTCGTTTAGGAATTAACACCAAGTCAAAGTGTGTTAAGGTAGGATTGGACTTGCTTTGCCAAAGGAACTAATCAAAACACCCTTAAAAATTTGTGTATTGTCTAATGAAGTCTAAAAATGACTTTCCAATTTGTAGCTATAATTACATCTGACGCGTTCTGTCTGGTGCGTGTTATGACATCAAAATCAAAATAACTTACCATCAAACTGAATATCGAAAAGTTTTCTTCCCACATAATGGGGCACTATTCCAAAATCTTGAATCAACAAAATTGTTGCTACTTCTGTTCTTTCTAGTACATCAGATGTTTGTCTGTAATGGTGTAAATGCACATCCATATTATGCCAAAGGTGCTGTATGATCCAACTCCTCTCAGCTTCACTGGTATCAAGAGCCTGTTCATAAAAGTATGTACTTGTAGTGTAAAACATAACATGGTAATACTGTTTACTAGCGTGCATTGCTAATCTACCCTTGCAATGGCATGAGAAAAAAGAAAATATATGATTGAGGGGTGTGGGATGATCCAAAGCGCACTTGCCAAACTGAGCACTTGATGCATCTTGACATAAGCAACAAAGAAATATAATTATGGTTTACCAGTGAGAAAGTGAACTGTTTTCAATATATCTGACCATTTATAAAATAACAATTTGTCCAACCAACCACAGATTAAAGAGTATGGAAAGGATATTGATTTTTACCTGAACCATTGTGGCCATATATTTCCTCATATTACTTGTACGAATAAGGCTTGGACTTGACAGCCCAGCCTCTTGAGCAACAATTGATATGGCATCATTCGCCCTAAATACACCTCCAGCTGCAATAAAAATCAATGGAGAAATATAATACATCTAGCCATTTAAGATTATTTTTTTAGCTTATTGCCAAAAATTGTTTAACTGGTAACCTATTTATAATATTTAAATCTTTCAATTTAATGCTGTCCAGCCAGCATGAAATTGTCAAGAACAATATCTGGCAAACCTTTGGCTATGTTTGTTTCTGCTATTGTATGAAAAGGATAAGAACTGTTTTTGGTTGTCTTATGGCAATTTAAAATTTGTTAGATAGATATTTACCAGTACCGACAGAAAACTGCAAAAATAAAAAGTTTCTGGAAATCTTTTGGCAGCTAATAGTTTGCTACTCCTATTAAATAACTGCAAAACATGCAGTTTTGAATTAAATTGCAGAAAATTTGCTGCAATTTATTTATTCTAATAAGGTAAAGGATTATTTCACGAATTATTGAATTCAGTGGAGAGGATAGCATAATTTACTGTTCACAGGCAGTGAAGCTATGAATTATCTGAATCCTCCATTTTATGTATAACTGATTCATAAACATACACACTCTGCACTTACTTTTGCTACCAAAAAGGTATGGAGATTCAACTGGAATGGAACATGCCTTTCGGACTATCTTGCTTGCAATAAAACTTAAAGCCTGGCGCGTTTCCAGAGATAAAATAACTGGAACACATCTTCCAACCTAAAATAGAAACTCATGGACTTAAATCATTGACTTATTGTTCTACACTGAGTAGCCAAAAGAATTGCAACAAACATGGTTGATGTCATCGCTGTACGTAGGCATCTTTTTGGTATTTATATTCTATTTTTATCGGGATAGACAAAATACGAAAATATTATTTTTAAGTGCATTTTCTAATGGAGATAATTATCATTTACAAACTTTCCTCGTATCTCAACAACTTCCTGAGTCATTAAAAGGTGTGCTTCGAATGAAGTCAGCTCTTTCATCAATTGTGCCTGAACATCATCTTGACCAGTTTATCTCCGATTGTAAACCTTCAATCTGATTAAAGAAACATTGCATATCAACATCTAAAATGCAACAAGAAGCTATGCCTTTAAATTCATACTTTTATGAATGGACTCTCCTCATATTTCTAAAACCAACCTCCCTGCACAGAACAAAATGCACTTTAACATATTTTACTGTTTAGATTTTATGTAGATCATAAGTGATTTCTCCAAAATTTATGTGATTCAGCCACTTCGTTTTTACGAGGATTACAATATTGTTCAATCTTTCTAAAAACATTTTGAGGGTGGTTCTTATCTTTGCCATGTGCCCATTCAAAGTGATCATAAATTTTCAGAAGTCGCTCACCACCAGTTGATAATTGTTGCAGTTTGAATTTCCTTTGGGAAATTTCGCTGTGTCGCTTGCTATTAGGTATATTTCAATCTGACGCTTCCATGTCTTATAGTTTTCCGATACATTAACAGAGAGAATGTTTAATTCAGACGGTAAACGTAAGTTTCGATTTATCAAAGCACAATTACTGGCGCTTCAGCATTCTCCTCAGGGGGGCGCCATACTTTCACGATAGTCGCACGTGGAGTGTTGATTTTAGCAGAATTTTAGAAAAAATACAAACTTGTGCATTAGAAATCATATATATATATATATATACCAGTTAACCGAATGGATAATGAAGTTTATAATGTCACCTGCTTGTAAAAAGAGTTTACTTGTCCCAAGCAATCGGATAACTGTTAATATTGATTCGTGATTTCTTTAATTTTCATTACTTCCATTTTTTTTTCAATGTTACAAAATGCATGTATTGTAAATGAACCGGTAGGTATGACTTCTATTAACAGCTGTATGCTTGCAAAGTGGACGACAACAACTTTATTGAAATGTCTTAATGATAATTGATTAAGGTCAAGATCTACTAAATGAAAAGTGCCTACGGGTTCATGAAATTTAAGATATAAATTCTTTCAATGATGCTTCATAATAGCTTTGCTTGATAGAGTGCAACGAGGCTTAAATGTTTTGTAAACACAATGAAAAATCATGTTTTTAACTGTCATTTCCAATGAAATATGAAGGAATTGAGGAACAAATTTCGGAGATTTATCAATGTTTGACTAATAAAATATATATTTAGAATGCCTACAGTCTCTCTTCAAAATATCGAATTAAACAAGCTCTTGACCTCCTCTTTAAAATGATGTCAGATTGAATATAGGTATCGGGATTACTTTTCCCATGATTTAACATAGATTGACAAGAAATTGTTTAGTTTTCTATATAACTCCTTTAAAGTTTTACGACTTTGAAAGATCTTTAAATCAATTTTGAAGTCATAATAGTTCTAGCGTCAAAAAGACATTTGGAATCAATTACTAGATCTTGAACTTAACCTACAAACTTGAGCTGGATTAAACTGGAGTGATTTATTTCAAGGATGATAATCGGTAACTAGTTAATAACCTGGTACATTAAAAGCTTATGTGCTAGTCCCCAAAGTTGTAACGTGTGTATTAGATCCTCAGTTAAGCACAATACATTCATTTCGTGATTTGCAAGGATTTTCTAAAAAGTATACATTGTGCATAGTTTCTTTTGAAAATTCACTTTAAAACTAGTCTTAATAATAGTTTTATTTCTAATGTTATAGAATCACCGAATACCAGTTTCTTTTGAAAATGCACTTTAAAACTAGTCTTAATAATAGTTATATTTCTAATGTTATAGAATCATCGAATACATGTACCAGTACCATCTCCCCTTCACTGGGCGGCACATCGTATTTCAAGTATACATTGTATATCGTAAATACCATAGGAACTTGTAATCAATATTCCTTTGTTCAGAAATTCTTTTAAATAAAAGGCATCCCGATTAAAATCAGGGATTTTTTGAGCTGGCTTTCCTCTTGCTCTCAGACCTGTTCTCTAAAAACTCTCGCTTCACTAAAATGGCAGTTCCGTTTTCTATACAAATGCGCATGTGCATTTTGAACATGTGAATCGTCAGAGATGCGCAATTGAAGACAGCAACCACAATCCGCATGGTATCTGTGTAATCACATGTCTAATGAAAACCTGAAAATGGGACTAGATACTTTTCGATATTTGTTAGGTTTAAAACATGCTATTTTATTTAAGCAATAAAAAAAATTGGGGGACTTGCAATCAAGTTTCCAGACTATTTGAGATCCCCATTTTACGACGTGTGTTCCTGAGGCAGGCCCCTAGTTTGGCAGAAGCACAGAGAGAGAGAGAGAGAGAGAGAGAGAGAGAGAGAGAGAGAGAGAGAGAGAGAGAGAGAGAGAGAAAAGGGAGGAGGGGGAAGAAAAAGGGATATAATATATATTTTTTTTTTTTATAATTTATTTCTTTTTCAAGGAACAAACATACAGAAAAGACATTCAGTCACACACACAAACACACCCACACTTATGAAAAAACACCTAAATGTATTATTTAATGGTTACTTGCCTACATGAAAAGAAAAAAGAAAGTTTAAGTGACAAAACAGAAATAGAAAAAATAGTCATAATGAAAATAGATTAGATGTCAGCATCAAAGATACATTTCCAACTATCCCATAATTTTTCAAAACATTGTAATTTACAAGTTTGTACTGCAGCATATCTTTCCAGAAAAACTAGAAAAAAATTCTATGGTTTCTAGAGCTGCAAAAAGAGGGATATAATATTAATATTTGTTAGTTTACTTCACTTGTTTTAAAATTACACTTTAAAAAAAAATAAGATCTTCATTTTTTAGCACCTTTGAGAAACAGTTATTAAAGCCGTTAATTTTTTTGAAATTTACGGTCAAAGTATTGTTTTTCCTTAAAGCAATCTGAGCTGCAGTTTTCATGTTGAAATGTTTTTAAGGTAAATGTTAGTTTTATACTAAAGTGACAAAAATACCATGGTTTTTAAATATCTCTTAGCCATATTTTTGTGTTAAAAGCCTTAATTGGAGCGTAATTGAATTATTGTCGTCCAGTACAAAATTGATTTGCTTTATATTCCTTAGAAGAAAATCTTTCCTCTGACAAACTTAATGATTTTTCAAACCTAATTTATCATAAAAGTTTAATTTATATGCAGACTTATACTAGCAGCTTTTTGCAGCAAATTAAAATTCTAAAAAATACAGTTCATATTGCTTTATATTTATCACAAAATATCTTCATTTCTGTTAAATTGTTGGCAGATGTTACCAAACTAGCGTTGCATAGGCCTGCAAAACAATCATCAACGCATGCAGGGGCAGGAGTGACCTACTCAGCCAATTTGGCAGTTGATGGCAACAACGGTACAGACTTTGTCGTAGACAGGTGTGCCAGCACAGAGGGTGGAGACACAAATCCTTGGTGGTTGGTGGATATGCAGGTTGTTTATTCTATCAGATCTGTCAGAATATTCAATAGAGGAATGGACGAGTGGGGACAAGGTAAGGGTAAACAGAAACATTGTGAAAAGAATTATCGGTATAGTCTTTAAGTAACGACATTGTAAAACGACGAAAAATAGTGGAGTATAGCTTGGATTACATCCGTGAAAATAAAACGGGGAAAAACCCCTTTATTTTTTACGTTCTTATTTTTAGCAAGGAAAAAAAATACAAAATATATAAGACAAAATGAAATATATGCATGTTTCGAATTATTAGTTAATAGTTTCACATTAATATATGTTGTTTTTTTTACTTAGATTGGTCAGACCGACTGCGGAATGTCACCGTCACTGTAGGGCTGACAGAATCAGATGTCAACACTCCCTGTGGTTTCTTTGCTGGTCCCGGTACTTTGTCACAGCTGGTTGTCATCGACTGTCCGACATTACCACAGGGAAGATTCGTAAAGATCTCCATAATCACTGAGTATCTCACTCTTTGTGAAGTTGAAGTGCTTCGATACTCTGTCTAATTATTATTGCCGATGTCATTCTGTTTTCGACAAAACAAATACTCTAGATTCCTAATTAATCCTTAGGATTCATATCGGCGTAAAATCACGAGAAACTCCCTTCGCAGATTTTAAAATATTGCTTTAATTTTATGGGAGTTGAGTACTATAAGAATTTGGATAAAAATTCAATGTTCGCGATTTTATATTCCTGCGATTTGATCAAAATGACGTGATCGTGGAATTAAGTACTCTCATAAAATAATGACTGTACAGTATGTGTATGTTGAGGTGAAGATTTCAATAGCTTAATGTTCAGTTTTGTGACAAAACTATCTATTTAATGATTGCTTTAAGAGTTTTTATTTATTAAACTGCAAGCAGTTTATATACACATATAAAGCGTTTGATAAACTATTAAATTTGATTAAACATTTAGTATTTAGATTTGAACAGTATGTGTTAAGTTTTATTCTGGTCTGTTTTCTTTTGGGTCATCTGCAGTTATGTTGTTTTCCTTTTAAACTGCATGGTCTGTCGTTTGTCCATAACTTGATGAATCTATTTTCCACAGAATTTATAATAGAAAATTCTAGACTTTCGCCTATTAACACTTGCTTGTCAATATGATTTTGATGAAGCTGCCCACACAAATTCAAAACAACACGTGTTAGTATACCCTTTCATATTTCATATGGTTGAAAATTTTTTAAAATGCCTTCTAGTTGATTTTGCATCTTATTATAACAATTACAATTTTAAAAAAAAGACTATTTACTCTTCAGCTTTCAAGCTTACATGCACTTAATTGAATAAATAAAATAAATGAATTTCAGGTGATATATATGCACATGTTCTAGATCGCAGAAGACTGACATTTCGTCAATTTGCAAGTTCCGATCATAGATTTATGATCAGCAGCGAAAATTAAAATTCATTTCTAATAAGATAGCCTAACTGAAACATGCATGCTTCGATTGAATGATTTTGTTTAGTCAGGCAAGCTTTTTGGAAAACTATTACTTGTTTAACTTTTAGCACAAGAGGGCTTCGCAGATTTGTTAACCCGTGCATAGGGTCATGTTTTTCCATCGAATGAATTATGTAAGAAATGATTTAGTGCTTTTATAAAAACTAAAAAAGGAGTTTTAGCGGTAAACTTTGTAATTTCCGATAAGATGTCGGACCTTAATTAGAATTTTATTAAAATATCAATAATCTAATATTAAAAAAATAATAATAATAAAAATAATATGAATAATCTATTAATTTTTGAAAGCATATATATATAACTATCAATGCGTGCAATTGAATGTATTTCACCTTTAGTGAGCCTCCGTTGATGAATAATTACCAATGTCAATGACTGTCCTATGTTAATGAGGTTACCTGTTGTTTGTTCACTATTTTAAGCCACGTCGACAGGGAATGACAGACTAACAGAGAAAGAGAGCTGTTTCCAACCATTACATGTCTTCAACAAGTTATATCTCATTTTATTTTTCCCTAGTGTATAAATTAATGTTTAAAAAACAAGATTGAAAAAATAAATACATAGGTTAATTTGTTTTTCAACGTTGACCTTTAGACATTAACATCTATAGATATTAAATACAACTGTTGAAGAGTAACAGTATTGAACCTGAACGAATATGTTTGATCTAGTGTGTAAATGAATGTTTTAAACACTCATAAAAAGAATAGATAAATAAATACAAAGGTTAATGTGTTTTTAACATGTACTTTAATATACCAATAACATTTATCGATAGTAAGTACACCTGCTGAGGAGTAATAGTATTGTGTTTACCTGAACGAATATGTAAGGTATTGTGTCAAGTACAAAAAAAATGGAGAACACATCTTCTTGTAAACCAATTTCTCGAATTTTACAAACCCTTTACTTTTGAATATTCATAACAACGAAACGCTGCATTCCTAACTGTGTGTCAATGCTCAGGGGATTTCCAACGGACAAATCCGGTTATTAAAATGGTGAAAATGGCGGGCGGGCGGCTGCCAAAAGGGTACCCTCATTGTACGGATAACTCCTCCTACAGTTCTCAAGATAGAAAGTTGTTCTTTTGCAGATCAATTGTACATGTATCAGAGGTGTGCATATTGTTAGGATTTTAATTTCTGATAATTTATGAAAAAATACTAGCTTTTAAACTTAGTCATTTTTGGCAAAATGTTGCATATAGGGTACTCCATTTCACTGGATACGGGTTGACATGGATTAAGGGTACAGTTCACATAAAAGAAAACCCGGTTTGCTGACACAATGACAGCTTTTCACTTGTTCATTTGGTAAAATGATGTTTTCTCTCTTGAAATATAATTTTCAAACTATGAGTCATTACTATGTTAAAAAAATTTAATCATCTCATACCTATTAACTTGTTTCACAAAAATTATCTTATTATTATGGCATTATTCCTTTTTCACAACACTTCTCAGCCTCAGCCGTTTTGGATTTTACCATTCCTTTTTTATGTAAAACAAGTTGTAGATAGTGATTTAAATATTAATTATTAGATTAAATGACAAAGTGGTTGTATTTTCAGCTGATAAACTTATTTTAAAAGAATGTTTTATGGAAACAATACCAAAAAAGGAGTGTAATGAAGTTTGAACTATTTATTTTTTGTTTACTTTTTGTGTTATTTGATATTATTTTCAATTATTTATGATTTTATCTTGAGCCGAGAGGTTTTTTTTTGTATACTAGTATGTGGTTTTGTTTCTACACTTGTTTAAGTAAACTGTTTATCTAAGGTCTTTGTTGTGCTAGGAACGAGGAGTCTACATTAATCAGAGTAACAATATGGCCAGACTTCCGTAAATCCTCATGCAATGTTTGTTTCTGTACAATGTCCATCTAATTGGAATTGAAATTTGGACTCGATATTCTTCCTGATTTAGAGCGTGTGTAACACGAATTGGAAAAACTTCATCCCTTTTTCTTTTTTCCCAGTTAGCATTCAAACCACGCGAATGACGCTTTACAATACTGATCCCTGTGATAGCCGTGGACGAGATGAATTTGCAACAGCTAAAAAATCCCCCATATTGTAAAAACCGCTAAAAAAATTTAAAAAAAAGGAAGTTATAAAGTAATTACTTACCAGAAGCAGCCTTGCTCGAGGTGCTAAACTGTTCAGGTGGTCCGAGCTGACCTTTATACCTTCTCTAATGATCCAAAAGGAATCAAAGACGTAAATTGACAAAAAAACCTGTCCCCCTTATCATTGAATACCAATGAATCGAAATGGTAAATGTACTTGAAGATAAATTAGTCTCCTAAAAATTGCATATAATTAACTTCGCTCCCCCTTCTTGTTTTTGTTGCGTTTTCAGCTAACCATATTGATGGTTAACTGGTATCATTCCTTGCCCAGCGTCATCCTCAAATTCTCTGAAGTAAGGAAGTTATTATTTACCTACCAATGTGGAGATGCCTAACCTTTCAGGTGCTTTATGTTTTCTCTAGTGATCCAAAATGCATCAAAGACTTCAATTGGTAGGAAAACTTCCCTTATGATGGTTTCTTTATAAAAAAATAAAATAATAAATGTTAGTTATTTGCAATGCGCGTTTAGGTAATACTCGACGATGTATTGGTTGATATATATTTGGTATATATTTATTTTTGTCCGTGTCTTTGATTTCAATATTATCATTACATTCTGTATTGCCATATGGAAATATATATCTTTATTAAGTATTTTTGATATGTCATGTACTATAAAGAAGAAGCCTGACGGCTTTAAAATGACACTCTCTGTAGATTTTAATTAATGTTAATAATAAGGATTAAGATGCATTTAACCAAAATTTGGGAGTACTGACTTTCATCAAAATACATGATTACGCCATTTTACTAATTTTAAAGGTGGCAGTAAACCTTTTCTCTAAAATATGACAGTTGCACTGAAAACTGCATATCCTGGTAACTCCCATTATCTTTCAATACAAACTGTAACACATCCTCATCTGCTTTAGAAAAAAAATTCTCAAACGATAGCTTTGAAGACGACATGCCTCCAATTCGTGGAAGTAGGTTGCATAATTCAGTTTACAATATTCTTTTGTACTATAGTGCTGTGCTAAAAATAAAACAATAAAGATAAATGCAGCTTAACCATTACAAATTTTAACCGCAATCATTCAGAGTATCAATTAGGAATTCCTTTTCCATGAAAGTCTGGTATAAAACAAACTTTATACGCTAATTCTATAGCATACTCTTGAAGGAAAAAAAATCCTGCTTTGAGCTGTTTGACTACATTACGTATAACACTTGATCCGAAATTCAATCAACTTTCAGTAAATTGAAATCTTGACCTAATTTTAATATATTACGTATAAAAGTTTTACCGTGCTAAGAAAAATAAATAAAGATAAATTCAGCTTGTGTGATGAGTCGAGAAAATGATGTATTTGTCAGTAATTAGTTACATAAATTATCCTTCACTGTATAAACGAGAAAAAAAAAGACCAAATCTTGCAGGCAAGATTCATTGGATAAACAATTGAAAAGTAAGTCACATTTCATTTTGTTATCTAACAAGATTGAACATACAGTTCTAAACATTTAACATAGATGTCTCCTTTAAAGACTTGTAAACAGTTTGACAATATATATATTTCCTTATTCAGAGCATCCATTTGTTTTTTAGGTCCCTTATTTGTTTTTCTAAGGTTTCATTGGCACCTTGGTTTGATAGAAGCTATGTGGTCAGTCGCTTTTTTCGTTTTTCATAGGATATAAAAATGATATTGGTAGGTCCGAGATCTACATTACAAAATTCATCATCGTCCCTCTGCGTAAAAGAATGACTGAAAAAAAGAAGTTCATAAAATCAAAATATGCGGTAGAAAAAACAACGATTGTTTAAATAAAAGCGGGAAATATTAAAAGATTAAAATATTTCTTACGGGGAAACGTTAGATCGCGATGAGACGGTAGAGAAAGTTTGTTCGTATCATCATGTATAAGAGAGACAAAAGATTGGAGATTATAATTAATACAAAACTTTAGAAAGCTATACTTAATTATTGTCGAAAATGAAGTTGACAGTTGACTTGCGGATGATAAGAAAGACTCAGACGTTGGTGATCTTAAATAGAACGTAATAATTAAAAGGTAAAGTAGATTACAAGAAAAAGAAGGTTTTTTTTTGGTAAAATGAGTATGACAGAAAAAAATATACCATATAGAAGGCGTAGCATTAGACTCGGAGTCAATATAAATTGTTTCTTCGCCGATGCTGCAAGACAGAGAACGAATAAACATTAAGCATTAAAAAAGAATAATCTTCTCCCCCCTTACCCCAAAAAACCAAAACATACTCAGTAGTAAGTGGGGTAGTCTAAAGGCAGTATGGGGGCAGTGACGTCATAGGTCACACCCAGGGCAGTAAGAGGGCAGTGACGTCATAGGTCACACGCTTCCAACTTTTACCAAGTAAGTATATTGTAAAACAAGACTAATTTTATGTTACAACAATTACATGTTTTTTTCTTTTAAGATTTCAACACTTTAAGAAGAGAAAAAGTTAATCATAATATGCATTATTATATATACACTTTTTTAAAACGCCATATAAACATTTATATGGCTAACTTAAGGCATAACAGTTGGATCGTAACTATAGATCAAATTATCTCAGTCCAGAGTCTCTATATACAGTTATGTCAGTTTTTTAATAAATAATCCTGCATAAGGTCCAGTATCATGGACGTTTGAAACAAAAGAACTAACCATAAAATATCTGAAACGGTTATACCGAAATCTTTCAGGAAATTATAAGAGAGAAAAACGGCTTTAATTTTATGTTAAACGAAGGTACTTAAAATAAAAAAAAGTATTTTGATACTTTGAACTAAAGTGAATATGCTTCAAGTCAATGATTAAAATCTGGCATCAAATGTCTACATTTATAAGACAATTATACTTATTTAAAAATCTATACCTGAAAGTTTTTAGCTTGGGGTCCTCTTCAACCAACTGTTGAGTGAATCCCTTTTGACAGATTTTCCTATGAAAATACAGATTAAAGAAAATTAGTATTGAAGAGAAAAAAGTATTACGTGTGTGACAGAGAGAGAGGAGATGGAAAGAGAGTGAGAGAGAGTCTCTTATTACAATTACAAATAATAACTTATTGGCTATATTTGTATACCTTTTGTTTAGCAGTTATTTCTTCTTCCTTCCTCTACGGTCGAGGGGGAAGTCTACAGTCAAGGAGCAGTCTACAGTCAAAGGGTAGTTTACAGTCAAGGGAAAGTTTACTGCCAGGGGGTAGTCTACAGTCAAGGGGTAGTCTACAGTCACTGACGTCATGGGATTTTCCAAAAAAACTTGGGTCAACCTTTTATCCATACATGTACCAACAGGCAGAGCATGATAATATAACACATTCAAGAAACCGTGGCTATAGACAGTATTTTTGCATAGCAACACTGCATTATTATACCTAAATTAAGAAAACTGTTTCGGGACAAGTACACTTGAGGTCACCTTAGTTTGCATAACAACAGTTAAAGGAATATACTAAAACAATTACCGGTATCTTTCTTTCTATAAATAGGCCTAGTTTTGAGATTCTGTTTTCAACCATCACATGCAATCAAAAGATTGAAATCAACTGAGTTAGTAAGTATTATTTTATTATCATTTTATCCCAAAATATGAACACAAACTTGCGGATATTTCAGAGACATAAGTTGTACATGTATCAATTATCAAGTCTAAATTAACATATTAATGTATAAACTAGAGCTAATTTTTGTGATATGACGGTAGAAAATTTTTTTCATGAAGTCCTGAATATAATTAATTATCATCGCATTTTGTAACAGGTTCATTTGGATACTGTTTACAAGCTCATTAAGGGCGTTCAGTTCCTCTTTAGGAGGAAACTGGGTGGGTATTTTACAAAACCCTGGTGTTTCGATCTTCGGGAGTCCCGACGTTTGAGTTCGGGTGGTTAGAGGGATGTCCAGTGGAGATGCTTGGCTGTAATCCTGCAGTGTTTGGGTAGGCAGAGAGATGTGCAGTGGAGATGCTAGGTTGTAAACCGGCATGGAGTGGGTTGGTGCTTATGTCTCTTGACACATCGTTGTATATGTGCGTTTCTGTGTCAATGAAGATTCTTGGAAAATGACGTTCGCTTTTCCAATCTATTGTATTTTTAAGGGTTTTCCTCTCTGTTTCAAAGAAAGTACATGTAATGGTATTGATATAAACAACCATATCATAGAATTTAACGTTTAATAGATTTACAAGAAAAAAAATAAGAAATATAGGGGTGTACATTTAATGTTTTAAAAAATTCCAGCTACATTTAATCTGCTCAAGACACTGAATTTATGTTGCATAAAAAACTCTACACTTGTACATAGATTCAATTCATGAACTGCTTCAACTTTGGGTCCTATTGTTTCACCTGTTGTGTGAACATCCATGCTGTAATACAAGTACTTTTCCCATATTTTCTCTTATTTAAAATAAGAGAATCTTCAGTATCCTCAATCTTCCTCTTTTTAGATAAAGGAAATTCATTCAGGTCATTTGGTGAATTTATGTTTAAAAAAAGTAGGTGAATATTAACAACTAATTTTCTTTTGTCAAAAATATATAAACATGATACACGACTATATGTAACTTTGAAATATTTTCAGTTTAAATTTTATGTCATTTTTAATAAAAGAAAAAATATAGTAGTTGAAAAAAAATTACTTAAGTGAAAAAAGAATTGAAGTAGTCGTTGCTTCTGATGATAGTTTAGCATCACTCTCTGGAGTAGGAGTCGCCGGTCTTGAAAGAAAGATAAGGGCTTGTTAATATTATAGTTGTATGGTATACGATTGGATTTTAAAAACAATTTTGTTTGCAGATTTCAAATTATTTTTGGTCAGTTAACTGAAGAGGACAAAGTCAATGAGAAATAACCATAAACATATCTGATAATTACCTCACTGAAAAGGACCACTCTGTTTCAAACTGTTCACTCATCTAAACCCACATCAATAGTAAGTGGGGCAGAGAGCAGTCACTCTGCAGTCAAGATGACGTCATGGATTTTTCCCATAAACTAGGTCAAGGGGGGAGTCTACAGTCAGGGGGAGTCTACGGTCAAAGGGGAGTCTTCAGTCAAGTGATGTCTACAGTCAATGACGTCATGGGTTACTTTGGTGCAACGAGTGAGTCTACAGTCAAGAGGGAGTCTACAGCTACTGACATCATGGGATTTTCCAAACATACCTCAGGGTCAACCTAGTTTGCATAGCAACAGTTGAAGGATTAATTCACATAGCAACAGTTGAAGGATGATACCATAAATATTTACTATCAGGGTCACCTTAGTTTGCATAGCAGTAGTTGAAGAGGGATACTATAAATATTTAATATCAGGGTCACTCTAGTTCCCATAGCAACAGTTGACGGATGATGCTATAAATCAAACTTTAGTAACTTTCTTTCTGCTATAAAGCGTCACATTTTTATATTCTTTTCACAATTTGAAGATACAAGTCAACTGAATAAGTAAGTAACAGTTTAATAACATTTTCTATCATATAATTTTTTTTACAAAGTTTTACTTTTACATTTGATTATTTTTTCTATTTAAAAAGTTTTACGATGTCTCAACACTATCATTAAACAAGACATTAAAATAGTTATATGTGTCGAGCACATGCACACACAAAAGATTAACTCAAACACTATGGGTACAGAAAATCAGAGATGTGTGTTGGTTTAAGACCCAAGTTGTGTGCTATTACAATGACAACGGTTTAAGACTCAAGTTATGTCTATTCACACAAACTTCAAACCGAACTATAAGGTCGTGAACGGAACCCTTTTCTGACAACTCTTTATTTTAACACGTTGTCCTCTGGAAAGATAACAATAATCTTTATTTGTGTGCAATCTTCTTCAATCCTCGTCATCAAGCTCCTTACAGTTTTGAACTGTTCTTTAAAGTCTGGGAGCGCTTTCCCTGGCGTACGCATTCTCTTTTCAAGTTATTCAGTCTTCTCAGGGTTTTTCTCCTGTTTATGAAAACCATACAGGGTGTCAGATACCACATTAGAATTTAATATACATCTTACAAACTGATGATTAGCAGTTTTGTTTTAAGAACTTATGTTTACCCTTTTGTAAAAAAACATAAGCATATGAGCAAATAAAGTGATTATACATTAAATGTTAAATAATGAACATGGATTGTTATTATTACTTAATAAGTTTTGCAATTATTCATCACCTAAGATTAGTCAGAATGGAGTCTTCCACGTGACTAAATCTGCCTTCGTCAGAACTTGGTGATTTTACTGTTGGCCACTTCGAATCGAGTGCCGGCGAGTAACTGACAACTGGCGTAAAGGTACTCTGGCTCTCATGAAAATGTAATGACTAAAGATTATTTTTTTTAAAGTTATTAAATATACATATAACACATTCTGGTACATTACGTTACACAATAATCCAATCTACCTTTTAAATGACTCATTTTCTTTGCCAATTGTACTTAATGTCGAATGGTAGTTTGGAGAGGGAAGGGGTGGAAGATAACTTCAATAAAAGAGTGAGAGAAAATGTGAAAAAAAAATACATAAAGCACTTACGTTTTTTTCTTTCATATTTTTATTATTAAGGTCTTCCGTTTCCAAAACGGTGATACAATAAAGCATTAGTACTTCACTCCTTTTTTATAACGTGTCTGTTGTCGAAAACTAAAGTCAATGATGTCATATTTCCTTCTAAAAATCAAACGGAAGACCTCCTCGTTGCTCGCAACGAGATCGTGTCTAGTTATTCTTGGGTTTTTTTCTTGCGCATTTTTGTGCAGGCGATTTCTCGGTGGCTCAATCGATTTTCATGAAACTTTCAGATCCGAAAGATATTCATTTGAACTAAAAACATAATTTTTTATTTAGATGACGTCACTTATGTTCTTGAGAAAATGACGTTTTAGCGATTTTCAGAGGGTCGGCTTGTCCAAGGATTTCCTCCTAAACGGTAAAAGATATTGACTTTAAACTTTCAGGGATTGTAGACAAGAGATTATAGATTTGCTATTTGGCATTCATATTTGTCATGCTCAAACGGCGCCTGGTCCCGAAAACTGAGACAAAAAAAAAACGGCGTAATTTTTCATGGTTTTCTTAGTTTATCTTTTTTCTGAAAAGTTTTTTGTTTACACATGTAATGCAAAAAAGGTTTATATTTACAAGACCTTTCATTTGATATCAAGGAAAAGGGGCTGGCCTCTCAAATTAGGGGACCACAGGGCTCTAAAGTCTTTCATCTGTAGCCCTTTCCTGAGGGATATTTTGTGAACAGTTATAGAAGAAAATATGTTGATTTTACAGTTATGTATCCACGCAATGTAATGGTTTTATCATGTGTTACGTAATTAGGGGTTTTTAGGGGCCAAAAGTCGAGAATTTTGATCACATTTATCTCCGAAAGGAAAACTATTTTGAAATGCAGTATAGAAGAAAAGATGCTCAGAATGATGTATTAAATCATATGCAATTTTCAAAATTTCGTTTAACGGCCCCTATAAGGAGTTAAGGGATCGGCCCCTAAAATGTTCTTTCCCATATATCTCAAGAACGGTAACGAATTTCTAAACAGTTGTTGAACAAAATGAGTTTGGATTTAAATGACCTTTAATTTGATAACAAGAAAAAGGGGCTGACCCCTCAAATTAGGGGACCAAAGGGCTCTAAAGTCTTTTATCTGTAGCCCTTTCCTGAGGGATATTTTTTGAACGGTTATAGAAGCAAATATGTTTATCTTACAGTTATGTATCCAAGCAATGTGTTTTTATCATGTGTTACGTTATTAGGGGTTTTAGGGGCCAAAAGTCCAGAAGTTTGATCACATTTATCTCCGAAAAGAAAAATATTTTGAAATGCAGTATGGAAGAAAAAATGTTCAGAATCGGCGCATTTGGGGGTAATCTAAATGAACATGAGAATTAAGGGTCACATTATATTTACTGCATACTACAATGTATGAATTACGAATTTAATATTTAAAAGGATAAAATCAAAATTAATTTACTGACCCAATCGGCACCGACGGAGTGGAGAGACTAAAGGTAAGAATAAATGAAAAAATTAATATATACATATATTTCTAAGATCATTTACAGGAAGTTGTGTTTCATTGAATATAAAATGTACTAACAGGTTTCCCCTCCTCTTCTTTGACATCGGCGTGCTATATATGTACGGACAGAATATGAAATGCTATTAATTTTGAGTGAAAGTTGAGTGTAGAATTTATTTTTTCTGAACAATAAAACAATTGAAACTTTTAATTTTGGGAAAAAATACTAACCCTGACGAACATCCCGGTGAGGAGCTGTACGTCCTCTTTCTGGGTGCTAGTGGAGTACTTTACATATGGGGGGAAAATGATGATCAATTTTATTTTTTTAAGTGTAAATCATAAAGAATAAAAATTTGGTTAAAGTAAACAGAACGGAGATTGAAATCATATACACTGGAGAGTACGTTTTATTTCTAAAAACAACACAAACGACACTTACGAAGAAAGAAGTGGAGTGGCACACTGCTCCATACTTAAACCAAAAAAAAAAATGAAAAGACTAATTTACAACTTCGTTCTACATTCTATTACAGAAGACATTTTCACACAAAGGTGCTTCATATTTCAAGTTATCCTCAAATTTACTTTTTTACTTTACAGTTGTCTGGCTGAAGTTCTCATTGTAATGTGTGTTTTAAAAAAATTGACTTACTTGTAGCTAACTTCTTAAGTAATATCGTGTTATTTTTTTCTATTATCAATTACTCACGGACATGGCAGGTCGTCCAAGTCGCTAATCGCTTGCGCGAGATTTCTCATTACTTGACGCACTTCCCCACAAGTACAGCGACTTAATATTATATTTAAGATAAATAAATAATTTTATCGTTTTTTTTCTTGTGCGCAATTTACTAATTTTATTTCTGAAATAAAAAAAAAATGAAACAAAAATCATAGGTAAAAAAAAAAAAAAAAAAAAAAACTTACATTGCCATGTTTGAATCCTTGTGAATATATTCCAAAGACAATTTTATTGACTGTTTTCTTCGGTTTTAATACAGCTTTGAAAATTCACGTGCTCATTATAATATCTTGTATCTATTTCCTCTAGAATATTTCTAATAATCAAATATTTTTGATCTGTACTTAAACTTTGTACATATTATAATAATTACTTAAATGATAGATGAAAGCTAGACTCATATTCTTCTACTTCAGAGGAGTCATCCTGGTTACAAGTCAGTTCTGAGGCACTCAATGTAATTCTACAATAGAAATTGCATAAAATATTCCTGAACACTTCCTCTGCTTTTTCATTAATGGCATATCTGCTTCATGTCCTGCAAGATACCCCCTTGGAAAAAAAGAAGAACCATGCTGCATGCCGCTGGATTTTGTACATGTAGCTGGGCCATACATGTATACTAGATTCCCATTAGTACCAGAATTGCAGTCATTGGACCTTATTTTTTTAAGACAACGTTGCATCGTATCAGTAAACTAATGACTTCCTCTCTCCCGAATTTCTGGAACATAATCCAGGGGAGCATACATTTCTGTACCCCTATCTGACCTGAACAACTTCACTTCTCCTCGTATAACGGTGAACCGTCTTAATGCATTTATGAATGAAGATGATGACATCTCTTCAAGTGCTTCTATATGCACTGCCCAAGTCACCAGACAGGTAGACAACGCTGTTAGTAGTAAAGGGTACAGAGAGCAGTCAGTCTACAGTCAGGAGGATGACGTCATGGGTTTTCCCCATAAGGTCAGACGAGGTCAAGGTGGGACTCAGTCTACATTCAGGATGACGTCATGGGTTTTCCCCATAAGGTCATACGAGGTCAAGGTTGGACTCTACAGTCAGGGGGTAGTTCACAGTCAATCTAGAGGTCATACGAGGTCAAGGTGGGACTCTACAGTCAGGGGTAGTTCACAGTTAAGGACTCTAGAGTAAAAATAAAGAGGGCATTTCACAGTCAATATGCATAGCAACACTCAAAGGATTAGTTCACATAGCAACAGTTGAAGGATGATACCGTCATATCTACTGTCAGGGTCACCTTAGTTCTCATAGCAACAGTTGAGCAATGATACCATAAATATCTACTGACAGGGTCACCTTAGTTCTCAGAGCAACAGTTGAAGGATGATACCATAAATATCTATTGTCAGTGTCACTTTAGTTCACATAGCAACAGTTGAAGGATTATACCATAAATATCAACTGTCAGGGTAACCTTAGTTCACATAGCAACAGTCAAGGGAGGGTTCTAAAAATTAATATCCTTTTTTTTTGCCTGCTATAAAAAGGTCAAATTTTGGGATTCTATGCACATACATCACTTGCAATCAAAAGATCCAATTCAACTGAGTAAGTAATATTTTATTATTTCTTTTACCACGAAATTATTAACACATTTGTGGATATTTTAAAGACATAAAAAGTAATCTCATTGTACAATAAAATATAAGATTCTGCATTATATAAAACTTATGAAATAGGAACACATGTGAATGAAAATACCTATAAAACATTCTGTTTTTTGAACTCATAAAAAAGATGAAAACCAGCACGTATGAGAGAATAGATAGTTACATAAATGTTAGTCACAGCAATGCATGGTCTTGACGATATTGTTAGGATCCATTCACAAATTGTTAGTGAACCACACATCAAAAATAAAAACTACAGCGTTGTAAACTTGACCCTTTTAGCCGAGGTACCGCTATCTACTTTAGACAACTTATCTTCATAAGTTTATGATAATTTTCATTTGCTCGCAATCTACTGTCACTCTGGCCAGGAGGGTTTTTAAGACTTCGACTTGTTTTAGCAAGACATCCTGCTTGCTCTGTTCCTTCATCCTCTTCTCCAATTTACACATCATGAATATAGTATCATAAATATAGATAAAGTTAAAACATTTTTAAGCAGACAAAAATACTTATCAAACTGAACATAAAAATGATCTACAACAAATTAAGAAAAAAAAGTTGTTACACAAACTTAAGCTCAGGATGGTATTGTTGGATTCACGGATACACACGGGCTTCAACTATAGCGTTGTAAACTTGACCCTTTTAGCCGAGGTACTGTTATCTACTTTGTCTTCTAAAAAGTTTATGATGATTTTTATTTGCTCGCAATCTACTGGTACTCTGGCCAGGAGGGTTTTTAAGACGTTGACTTGTTCTAGCAAGACATCCTGCTTGCTTTGTTCCTTCATCCTTTTTTCCAATTTGAGCATCTTGTCCGGATATGTTCGCCTGTTAATGAAACAGAATCAACTTTAGTTACAGAATGTCAGATTCCACATTAAATTTATTTATATCCCACATTTGGTGATAATTCTTTTGCGAGTTTTAATAACACACACCTTTTATAACATAGAATTTAGCAAAAGTAATTCAATCACATTTTTTCAGAACCGTTTTGTAAATGAATTTACATCGATGGCAATCAATAAGATGATCATTCAATATTGCTATGTAAATAATGTGTTTAAACATTTATCACCTTAAAGTAGTCAGGATAGAGTCTTCAGCCTGACTAATGGTACATGTCACTGGCGCAAAGGCACTACAGTTTGAATCCAGGGCCGGCGAGTAGCTGGCAACTGGTGAAAAGGTTTCGCAGTTACCGTGACTCTCTGGTGTAGGACTTAGAGGTCTAAAGAGATCGAGAGAGAGATAGCGGGAAAGACACTAACTTTTTATTATGGTTAAACTAAATTATCTAACTTATTTAAACATGCTTTTTTTAAGTTCAAATTTTTAAATTTTATTTCCTAAAAATCAATTAGCTAATAGTTTAGAAATTAAACAATATGAAAATGTAATGACTAAAGATTTTTTAAAAAAATGTTTACCTTTTTAATGAATCATTTTTCGTGCCAATTGTACTCAATGTCGAATGGTAGTCTGGAGAGGGAGGGGGTGGAATACAACTTCAATAAAAGAGTGGGAAAAAATGTGAAAATAAGATACATACACACTTACGGTTTTTTCTTTCATCTTTTTAATTTAATTTTATTATCATTAAAAGGTGTAATGATACAAAATTGATTGGAAAATTTATAATGGTTCTAAAATCATTTCAATTCTAAAATAAATGTTTATAAATTTTAAGTAGAATTGTTTCGGTTTGCATTCACTTGTTCTAAAAGCAGTTATTTTTACTTTTGTGGTAGGAGTGGAAGGCCTTTAAAGAAATGTATAAAACACTTTCTGATTTCAATTAAAACCATATATTTATAATGTATATAATCTATAAAGAGAAAGAAAAGGACATATTAAACCAGGCCGAAGAAAGATAACTCTAACAAAAGCTGTTGAACTCACCCCTTTGGCAGGCCTTCCATTTCCAACTCCTCCCCCATCTTCAACCACATTTCTTCAAACTAAATGAATGAGTTTGCTGAGTTTGTGGCGTCTCTGTAAAAAAAATACAGTAATAGAGAAAATAAAAAAAGGAATTACACCCTACCATGTTTTATATTACTTTCGTACAAAATGTTAGGCGTTTAAATAATAATGCATAAAATAGCCTTTATATTTTTAATAATGAAATAAACGAATCTATGCCTACTCAGTTTATAACTTGTGAAATACCGTTTACTTTGTTATGTTTCGTTCACTAATCACAACCCTTTTAGGGGTTTTAAAATTGTGAAAAGAAATTTTTATTCTTAAACTCTTAAGCTTTACAATTAATGTTCTTGTAAAAAAATGAAACAAGTTTAGAAAAAAAAAAATAAGGAATTATTTAAAAAAAAGAGGAATATTTTTACTTACAGAAATTCAAGGAATGCTTCTGCCATATTGTCCGATATTTTGTCAATGATGATAATTCAGTTTTTAACAACCCCTTATTTATACTCTACCAAAACTGTGAACGTGACATTAGGCATTTTAGAAAATTTGAATTAAATAATTAATCGCGTTTTAAATCAGAAACAATTAGGGTGTGAAAGCCCAAGAGTCAGGTACTGAGGGTGGGATATTTAGAATTGCTTTTTTTTAATAAAGTTCATCGCGTTTTAGATCAGAAAAAATTGGAGGGTTGTAAGCCCGAGACACGGAACTGAGGGTAAAAAAGTTTATCGCGTCATAGATCAGAAACATTTGGGGAGTAAGAGCTTCAGGGCCTTGCTCCCAATTGAACAGTGTCAAAATTCCAATTTAAAAACACCGCTCTATATCATGACATACCTGCGTGGTTAGATGCGCAAAAGTAGATTAACACGACCTGACCTCGTTATACTGAGTAGATGTAGATTTATTCAATCTTTATATCTATCTAAAATGTTTCATTTCACACCTGCGTGCAGATTGTGTAACGTATCCCGACATGACCTAATATTAGTACTTTTATTAACGGACAATGCGTCCTTTACTAATTTGTTCAGTAATATCCCAACTTTAATAAAATTGCAATTAGTAGTTCGATCAATTAAAGGGGCGAGATAAGATACTGTGGTTTGATCTAAATCTACTTTTTAACCGTGTAAAAATGACCGAACAATTATTTTTTCATTTAAATAAGGGAATGGGGGTAAAGAAATGAAGGCAAGTACTTTAAACCGGTATGCATAACGTGTAAATACAAGTACAAAATATGTTGTGTTAGGCCACATCATATGCTCATTTTCGGTGGGGTTTGGAAAATGAAATAGTGTTTATTATTAAAAGTGTTTTTTTATTTTAAAATGTGTACATAAATATTGCAATACCTACTACGGCCTTATAATATTTCTCATGATTGCATTTTTAGATCTCACTTGTAGTGTACAATGATATATGCATAATTCGATAAAAATTGTTTTTTATACGAATCAACCATATACACTCTGTACCATCAAAAATGTTTTTCGAGCCAATTATTGCGACCTAGTGTATGCGTGTTCTGATAACGTCTTTATCCTGATCAAAGGGGTTGTAAAGACTGATCTACCGTGAAACGACACATTTATTATACAACGTGGTCTAATTTGAACGTTTTGTATTACAGCCTCTGATATAATATACTAGCCTCTTTTTTAAGTAATGCTGAGAAAACGTTAACCTCAATTTGCCCTGTACGTGTTAAAGAAGGATTTGGGCTGACCTTATTGTGTTGGTTTAAGTGTTGTTTCAGCTTAAGAATGTCCCTTCTCTCTTGGGCGCTCCTAGCACAAGTCTGACATTGATATAAACAAAAGTGACTTCTGATATTTACATTTAAACATTGAACAAAGGTTACTAAAGATTATTGTAAATTAATTTGATTTTTCTGCATAAATCAGTCTACAGTATAGCAATAAAGGACGCTATAAATTTGTTTGTATTAACCGAGCCGTGTCGTCTACTTTGTTATCCCTCCCCACTTTTTTCCCTAGCGAGGGAGATAATAAAGAGTTCAACACTATTTATACCAACTTCAAACGTTTTAAATGAAATACATAACTATTAATAGTTGAATTATTAATTTTTTGAAAAACGTTAGAGAGGTGCACTACATTGAAGTTTAAAATGGTTTTATGATTGTAAACAGATATTAACACAAGACATAATGAAGTCTTGGTATACTTATGTGTCAACTTTTTATAAGTGTGGACAAGGATATGTATTCAGTGTGAAATTTGAAAAAAAAATGTAAAACATGGGTAACTGACTCATCCGAAATTAACTTTTTAAGCTGGTTCTATTATCTTGATTTAATTGATTTGTTGTTTTGCTCCCACCACAATTCTGACAAAGTAAATCAGTCGACGGTATATCAGTAAAGGATGCTATAAATATGTTTATCTTATCCGAGCAGTGTAATACCGTACTTCTTCTACATTGTTGTCGCATTGCACTAGTTAAAACAATTAGTTCAAAAAGAATGAAAGAGCACTAAAACGTTATTTTAAAAAAAAAGGAAATGATATGATATATTTTAATCGTTTTTACGCATTTCACAAATAAGAATGTAAAAAATAAAGTTGTATGTCGTTGTGATATGATAATGAGAATAATAATCTATATATG
The DNA here is from genome assembly GCF_025612915.1 of Magallana angulata. Taxonomy (NCBI): domain Eukaryota; kingdom Metazoa; phylum Mollusca; class Bivalvia; order Ostreida; family Ostreidae; genus Magallana; species Magallana angulata. The sequence continues at coordinate 271,955 of NW_026441653.1, forward strand.
AATCTAAATTCAAGCCTTTTTTAAAAATTTTAAAGGATAACACTTTGTACTAATACATCATTGCAGTTTATTTTTAATTGTTTTTACGTTAAAACTTTAAAGTGAAAATAGTTAAACAATATTTCTAGAAAAGAGAACATTACAATAAAAAGAATGAGTTAGATTTGATTACTGAAAATAAAAGGAAATGTGTCGTATATAAACTTAGCATTTAAGTCTTGGGTTGATGATAATAATGTGTCTTTAAATATTCGGTACCCAAATATGGGTTACCGATCTAACCAAAAGAGATGACGCGATTAAAGTCCGTGCAGATCACATGATCAAAAATCCGCGTAGAATTCGCGCCATCCGTCCAAGTCTGAAAATGGAATTGGTCAAAGCAGCATCGCTTGTCATTATCTTTCTGGTATCAATTACCGAGTGTGCCAATTGTCCCCCCTGTCCTTTTCGTCATGGGGTGTACAAATGTACCAAACCTAAATTTGCAACCTGTGTTACCTTTATAAATATGCATTTATGTAAAAATATTATATCTATAAAATGTTAGAAACTTTAATAAAGAAAATCAACCGTGTTATCAAAAAGTTTCGTTAGGAAAAAAGTTATTATTACATTATATACCGGATTTAATGGGGAACGCATATATATATATTATTTACTGGAAGATCATTGTGGGAAATTCTTCATTTGATTAAATCACGTGGCTTATAACGTCAAAATGATTGGCTTAGGGAGTCAATAAAATTTACTATGGAATGTGCGATCTTTCCGTTTTTAAAGAATTTGTAGTAAGGTAAAGAGTTACAACTCTTACAGAAAATATAAATTATTTTATAGAGACAACTGAAAGAACTAAACAAATAGAGACGACGACCACCACTCCAGTAACCACACGGCCTGAAAAACACGGTAAGAAATTCTAGTAAAGAAGGTCAACCGTGTTATCAAAAAAAAGGTTTACTAGAAAAAAAGTAATAATTACCATTTTGACTTTATATACCGAATTTAATGGGGAACGCATACATGTATCATTTATTGGAACATCACTGTGGGAAATTCTTCATTTGATTAAGTCATGTGACCTATAACGTCAAAAGGATTGACCAATCGGGTCAATAAAATTTACCATGGGATGTGTAGTAAAGTAGGGCGATCTAGTCAATGAAACTTTCATTCACTGTTATGCCCACTAGTCACGTGACTTTTAACGTCAAAATGATTGGCTTGTAGAGTGAATGAAATTTACTATGGAATGTGTAGTAAAAATAAAGCGATCTATAGACGATCACCTTTCTGTTTTTAAAGAATTGGTAGTAGGATAAAGAGTTACAACTCTTACAGAAAATATAAATTATTTTATAGAGACAACTGAAAGAACTAAACAAATAGAGACGACGACCACCACTACAGTAAACACACGGCCTGAAAAACACGGTAAGAAATTGTAATCAAGAAGGTCAACCGTGTTATCAAAAAAAAAGGTCTACTAGAAAAAAAAGTAATAATTACCATTTTGACTTTATATACCGAATTTAATGGGGAACGCATACATGTATCATTTATTGGAACATCACTGTGGGAAATTCTTCATTTGATTAAATCACGTGACTTATAACGTCAAAATGATTGGCCAATCGAGTCAATAGAATTTAGCATGGGATGTGTGAACTTTCATTCACTGTATTGGCCATTAAGTCACGTGACTTATAACGTCAAAATGATTGGTTTATTGAGTCAATAAAATTTACTATAGAATGTGTAGTAAAATAAAGCGATCTAGTCGATCAGCTTTCCGTTTTTAAAGAATTGGTAGTAGGAAAAAGATTACAACTCTTACAGAAAATATAAATTATTTTATAGAGACAACTTAAGAACCAAACAAACAGAGACGACCACCTTACAAGGACTACCCTGTCTAAAAATCATGGTAAGTTTTTAAATGAGAGTTAAATGTAAAAATGGGTGGACACAAAGAAAATAATCTTAAAATTGATTGAACCTTTTTTAAAAAAGGGTTATAGATTATTCATTATAGGAACGACTATAAAGGATCTAAAAGAGAAGTTTCTGAAGGCAATGAATTCAGCGGAGGAAACTGAATCTCTTACGAACATGGCCTTAGGTAACTACTTCACATTCATTTGAACTTCATGTTGTCTAACTATCATGCATTTTTCAGAAGTGTAATTTCATAGAGTAACTAATTATCAGTACAATTAACTGTTTAAATTAAAAAAAAAATGATCTGTTAATGTACGTTATAAATTTGTTTTTCTCAGTTGTCAAATGACTAATTTTTTCTAAAAAAAAATTGTAGGATTTTTAATGTGGGCGATTATGGTATCGGTTGCCGCATTCTTGGTATTACTCAAGAAATGGTTTCTCAAAAAATGCTGCGGGGAAGAGCCATCACCAAATAACCAGCCAACACAGCAGCCCACTTTGAACCCGGCCTTCTCCCCAGGACAGCTGAGCGTGATACCACTGATGGTGATGCACACACCACCATCTTCCACCATCAGTGGTTCACCGTCTAGTACTAGTGTCGCCATTACGCCAGAGATTAACCGGGAGGAGGAGGAGGAGGAAGAGGAAGAGCCAGTAGGGCACATAACCAGACTGTCCTGTGCCCGAAGACTAAACTGGTCTAAAACCAGTGTAGTTTAGTTTTAATTTTGATCAAGTAAAGGAAAGTAACTATACAATATAAAGCAATATTCTTGGTCTAAATTTTAAACAATATTTTTTGTCAATAGTAACAAGTTGTTCTGTTGAACATTCTTCATTAATGGTAAACTGTCTTTGTTTTCAAATTTTTTTTATGCTGCTACATTTTCATGATTTCTGTTTTGCATTTAGAAGTTACTTCCCTTTGACTATCTTGTTAGCAAAATAAATATTAGTTTCTTTGGTAGTGTATTCATTGTGATATTGTAATATTTACATGCAAGTATATGGAGTTATCATTAAATAAAATTATGTGATTGTGCCAACCAGGATTATTTTGAGACAAATTTCGGTCAGTAACATTTGTTGTTGTATTTTTATTTTTTTCCACAAGAATCTGTAGAACTGTGTATTTAAGAAGCTTTTGTTTTTAGTTTTGTTATCTATAAATGTCATAATGTGTAATACATAAAACTATGTATACAAAAATATTTAAAAAATAATCTTGCTCGTTTACATATTTTTATTATTGTCTTACAGATTTTCATGTACTCATGGTGCTTCTCTTTTTTTTAATATAATGGTGCTAACATTGAGATCATCAGTATACAAAAAAAAATACATGTATACAAGGACAATAAAACATGGTACAATTTTATTATTTATGAATATATTATTTGTTTTATTGTTGTATGTTTCTAAAATTCGTTTAACGTGTATCATTTAGGAACCTTAATAACAATATTTTTATCATGATGACTTGAGTCTTAAAAAGCTATTACTATTAGACTACAACACATTAGGAATTTCAGTCGATAAAAATGGAAGAAAAATCGTGAAATTTGTGAAGGCAAACCAGTTTCAATGCCATTTTATAAATTAAATGCTGAATTAATGGAAACTAAAGAGTAGTGAGGGTAGTAGTCTGAAGTCAGTATAGGGTCACCAATGACCTTGATACCTAGGTCAAGGTCAGGTCAAATGAGGTCAAGGTCAGGTCACCTGGGTCACTAGGTCAGGGTCAAGGACAGGGTCATGTCAACTGAGGTCAGGTCACTAGGCCAGGGTCAAAGACAGGGTCATGTCAACTGAGGTCGAGTTCAGGTCACCTGCTAAGGTCAGGTCACCTTGAGGTTACCTTGATAAATGAGTTCAGGGTAAAGTCCGCCTGGATAACTTTTGAGGTCACTAACAGTCTGGAGTCATCCTGATAATTAGAACAGGCTTATGTCACCTTCAGAAG